>NC_042997.1:193815546-193890546 GCF_006345805.1 Octopus sinensis | reverse complement strand
CTATAAGCACAAGGCCTGAAATTTTGGGTAAGGGTAACTGGTACTTATTTCATCGACCCCGAAAGGATGAAAGGCAAAATCGACCTCGGCGGAATTTGAACTCAGAACGTAGACGAAATACCTGTGTCTTTATAACCCACAAGGGGCTAAACACAGAGGGAACATACAAGGACAGACAAACGGATTACGTCGATTACATCGATCCCAGTGCGTAACTGGTACTTATTTCATCGACCCCGAAAGGATGAAAGGCAAAATCGACCTCGGCGGAATTTGAACTCAGAACGTAGACGAAATACCTGTGTCTTTATAACCCACAAGGGGCTAAACACAGAGGGAACATACAAGGACAGACAAACGGATTACGTCGATTACATCGATCCCAGTGCGTAACTGGTACTTATTTCATCGACCCCGAAAGGATGAAAGGCAAAATCGACCGGCGGAATTTGAACTCAGAACGTAGACGAAATACCTGTGTCTTTATAACCCACAAGGGGCTAAACACAGAGGGAACATACAAGGACAGACAAACGGATAACGAGCGTCGATTACATCGATCCCAGTGCGTAACTGGTACTTATTAATCGACCCTGAAAGGATGAAAGGCAAAATCGACCTCGGCGGAATTTGAACTCAGACCGTAGACGAAATACCTGTGTCTTATAACCCACAAGGGGCTAAACACAAAGAGAGAGACAGAGGGAACATACAGACAGACAAACGATTACGTCGATTACATCGATCCCAGTGCGTAACTGGTACTTATTTCATCGACTCCGAAGGATGAAAGGCAAAATCGACCTCGGCGAATTTGAACTCAGAACGTAGACGAAATACCTTGTCTTTATAACCCACAAGGGGCTAAACACAGAGGGAACATACAAGGACAGACAACGGATTACGTCGATTACATCGATCCCAGTGCGTAACTGGTACTTATTTCATCGACTCCGAAAGGATGAAGGCAAATCGACCTCGGCGGAATTGAACTCAGAACGTAGACGAAATACCTGTGTCCTTTATAACCCACAAGGGGCTAAACACAGAGGAACATACAAGGACAGACAAACGGATTACGTCGATTACATCGATCCCAGTGCGTAACTGGTACTTATTTAATCGACCCTGAAAGGATGAAAGGCAAAATCGACCTCGGCGGAATTTGAACTCAGAACGTAGACGAAATACCTGTGTCTTTATAACCCACAAGGGGCTAAACACAGAGGGAACATACAAGGACAGACAAACGGATTACGTCGATTACATCGATCCCAGTGCGTAACTGGTACTTATTTCATCGACTCCGAAAGGATGAAAGGCAAAATCGACCTCGGCGGAATTTGAACTCAGAACGTAGACGAAATACCTGTGTCTTTATAACCCACACTGGGCTAAACACAGAGGGAACATACAAGGACAGACAAACGGATTACGTCGATTACATCGATCCCAGTGCGTAACTGGTACTTATTTCATCGACTCCGAAAGGATGAAAGGCAAAATCGACCTCGGCGGAATTTGAACTCAGAACGTAGACGAAATACCGTGTCTTTATAACCCACAAGGGGCTAAACACAGAGGGAACATACAAGGACAGACAAACGGATTACGTCGATTACATCGATCCCAGTGCGTAACTGGTACTTATTTCATCGACTCCGAAAGGATGAAAGGCAAAATCGACCTCGGCGGAATTTGAACTCAGAACGTAGACGAATACCTGTGTCTTTATAACCCACAAGGGCCTAAACACAGAGGGAACATACAAGACAGACAAACGGATTACGATTACATCGATCCCAGTGCGTAACTGGTACTTATTTCATCGACTCCGAAAGGATGAAAGGCAAAGTCGACCTCGGAGGAATTTGAACTCAGAACGTAGCGTTAGACGAAATACTGCTGAGCATTTCGTCCGGCGTGCTAATGATTCTACCAGCTCACCGCTTTTCTATCAATAATAATAATAATAATAATAATAATAATAATAATAATAATAATGATGGACTCACCTGTTGAAGATGTATGAACGTTCAGCTTTTGCTGAACAACCTGCACAAATGATTTGTTTATAGTGATCAAATGTGTGTGCTGTACATAAACTCACTCGTTCCATCAAATTGATGCTGTCTGGACAAGTGCACTGTGTGCCACAAATCAGATATCGAAATGGTCGCAGAGCAAAGCGGGATGAAGTGTTTTGCTCAAGAACTCAACGCACTGCTCGGTCCATGAATCGAACCCATGATCTTGAGATCGTGAGTGCAACACCCTAACCACTAGGCCACGTGCCTTCAAGTTATAATGGTTTCAGGGAAGTGGGAAGCACTTATTTTATCGACCCTGAAAGGATGGAATCATAAATTTTTTAATATTTCTTTCATAGAAAGCTTCCTCACCATCATTTTGAAGTGTGTGGTGCAAAAAAAAAAAAAAAACATTTGAAAAATCCCCGTTAAAAAGGAGAAAATCCAACTTTTATGGGTGAGCTATTCCAGACCTCCGCCTCCATTTGCTTGATTAAACCCTTCAGGGTTGTACTCCAGCATGGCCGTACCCCACTGGTTGAAACAAGTAAAAGGTATATTAGCTTGTACATGTGGTAGTCAAAACGTAGATGACTATCATGAGACAAAAATTAGGTTATTGAACAGCTTCAAAATCTATTGTATATTTTGATAATCAAACAATGTCCAAGGACATTTGGAAAGGACGAAGCCAATCATATTCTCGACATAATATTCACTTTCCTCAATGTATGATAGAAGCTCCCTAAAGACGAAGAAAATGTTTATAGAGCTCATCCTGCACAGATAACTCTGATTGCAAAAAAATCCATTGATTCTGTTGAATTACATTACTACATCTATACCTGTTCGGTGCTGAACAGCATTCATGCTTTCAGGGAATGTCCCCCTTATGTAGACTCATATCTAGGTACGTTTTTCTTCCCTCTCCTGATCCTTTCTGTTACAACTGGAAAACTACAATCACCGGATCTTTTCGGTTTGACCGGTAGTTTTTACTAGCGGTGTCATATAAAATTGTCACCTATAATTATGACCCTAGTATCGATCTATTGCATTTCAACCTGTTTTAGGGTTAGGGGTATGGGGAAGGGTATTTTTTTTTCTTCAGAAATGTAAATAAACCCAATCTGTTTCTTAAACGAGGGACATATTCATACGGCACAGAATGTTTTTTACTTCAATAGACGTCATTGATTGGTTGAAATTGCAGAAATTGAAGAAAAAACAACAACAAATATCTTACAAACTATAGAATTTTCTCAATAAAACCGAGAGAAAAGGATGTTTTATAAACACATTCTACCAGTATACGAAGTTTAAAAGTGTTTAGTTACGTGGAAATTATTTTAAAAAACTGCCGTTCAAACCGAAAAGATCCCAATCATCTTCTCTATATATCAGCTATTTTAAAAATAAAAAAAAACACTTGCTGAGAATTTGTTTTCTTTTCTTTCTTTCTCATGTTTCCGCCATGTTTACGATGTCCGTTCATTGTTTCTCTCTATAGTTTACCAACTTCTTGTCTCCTGCCCTCTTTAAGTTCAATACCAAGATTTATCACCCCTACTGGATGCACTCTAATCTCTCCATCCTCGTATTTCAAAGAACTCATTAAGTCCCTCGCTCATTACAGCTTTCCTTTCATGCACTCACTCCTTATTGTCTTCCCTTAAAACAATCAATTGAACAAACAGGATTTGTGTTTGTCGTCAACAATGATCGTACAGTAAATACTGATACGGTGCTTCGTTAGTGCAATACGGCTTGAGAACATGAGCTCTTTGCACAAATTCATCGGTGTATTCCAGCCATTAGTTTCATTCAGAATCACTCAGAAGTCCGCGCCTTAATTTTTATTTGTTTCTTTATTACCCACAAGGGGCTAAACATAGAGGGGACAAACAAGGACAGACAAACGGATTAAGTCGATTACATCGACCCCAGTGTTTCATTGGTACTTAATTTATCGACCCCGAAAGGATGAAAGGCAAAGTCAACCTCGGCGGAATTTGAACTCAGAACGTAAAGACAGACGAAATACCTATTTCTTTACTACCCACAAGGGGCTAAACACAGAGGGGACAAACAAGGACAGACAAACGGATTAAGTCGATTACATCGACCCCAGTGCGTAACTGGTACTTAATTTATCGACCCCGAAAGGATGAAAGGCAAAGTCAACCTCGGCGGAATTTGAACTCAGAACGTAGCGGCAGACGAAATACATATTTCTTTACTACCCACATGGGGCTAAACATAGAGAGAACAAACAAGGACAGACAAACGGATTAAGTCGATTACATCGACCCCAGTGCGTAACTGGTACTTAATTTATCGACCCGGAAAGGATAAAAGGCTAAGTCAACCTCGGCGGAATTTGAACTCAGAACGTAGCGGCAGACGAAATACGGCTACGCATTTCGCCCGGCGTGCTAACGTTTCTGCCAGCTCGCCGCCTTGCTGTGCCTTAATTTTTATCGTCCCTACTTTCGCTTTGTCTTTTCCCGCCCTCCATGCGGAAACCACACGGTGTTACCTTAATGTTGATTCCTTTTTCATTGATGACGTAGCATGGTTGTTTTCAGCACACTAACAAGGGTGTTTATGATCGCGTTATATCCCCAGGAATATTTGGCAAAAGATTACTTGTATTCTGTCTCGATAATCTTCTCCCATGCGGTTTAATTGATCATTGCTATCAGAGAGCCTTGTTTGTGGCGAGGCATCACCGAATGACTGATCTTGTAGTATTTCAAAGGAAGAAAACACCTTCTCCAAGCCTACAGATGAGCCTACAGATGAACCCATGTTTAGCCCCTTGTGGGCAATAAAGAAATAAGAAACGTTAGCACCTCGTGCGAAATGCTTAACGGTATTTCGTCTGCCGCTACGTTCTGAGTTCAAATTCCGCCGAGGTCGACTTTGCCTTTCATCCTTTCGGGGTCGATAAATTAAGTACCAGTTACGCACTGGGGTCGATGTAATCGACTTAATACCTATGTCTGTCCTTGTTTGTCCTCTCTGTGTTTAGCCACTTGTGGGTAATAAAGAAATAGGTATTTCGTCTGCCATTACGTTCTGAGTTCAAATTCCGCTGAGGTCGACTTTGTCCTCTCTGTGTTTAGCCCCTTCTGGGTAGTAAAGAAATAGGTATTTCGTCTGCCGCTACGTTCTGAGTTCAAATTCCGCTGAGGTCGACTTTGCCCTCTCTGTGTTTAGCCCCTTCTGGGTAGTAAAGAAATAGGTATTTCGTCTGCCGCTACGTTCTGAGTTCAAATTCCGCTGAGGTCGACTTTGCCCTCTCTGTGTTTAGCCCCTTCTGGGTAGTAAAGAAATAGGTATTTCGTCTGCCGCTACGTTCTGAGTTCAAATTCCGCCGAGGTCGACTTTGTCCTCTCTGTGTTTAGCCCCTTCTGGGTAGTAAAGAAATAGGTATTTCGTCTGCCGCTACGTTCTGAGTTCAAATTCCGCCGAGGTCGACTTTGCTTTTCATCCTTTCAGAGTCGATAAATTAAGCATCAGTTGTGTACTGAGGTCGATCCAAGCTCCAAGCCTACAGATGAACCCAGCCCTGTCATCTAATGAACAACTGTTCACTACATTAATATCTATTCATAACTAGATGGACTGGATCACTTGCAAATTTAATGTCTGCAAGGCCGATGATAAAAAACAAACCGTCGATCATCGTATGGCTGACTTCTTCCCTCCGAGTCCGGCTATCCTTATTTTCAGGTTGGGCCACTCAAATGATTTATAGCACTTAGTTTAGTGCCTCACATCTTGTCTCTTACTAGCAATATTGTGGATATCGTCCAAATGTTAACCTCAGCTTCCCTGTGTAATGGTAACCGTGTACTTAGTTTATTGTATTGAGTATAGCTTATGACCCGAATAATTGAACTGACTATGGGACATATTCACACATATAGTAAAGCAACTGTACTTCATCTACAATAATAATGATCCCTCAATGCGTCTGGGTGGCAGAAACGTTAGCACGCCGGGCGAAATGCGTAGCCGTAATTCGTCTGACGTTATGTTCTGAGTTCAAATTCCACCGAGGTCGACTTTGCCTTTCATCCTTTTGGGGTCGATAAATTAAGTACCAGTTACGCACTGGGGTCGATGTAATCGACTTAATCCGTTTGTCTGTCCTTGTTTGTCCTCTCTAGGTTTAGCCCCTTGTGGGCAATAAAGAAATAAGAAACGTTAGCACGCCGGGCGAGTTCAAATTCCGCCGAGGTCGACTTTGCCTTTCATCCTTTCGGGGTCGATAAATTAAGTACCAGTTACGCACTGAGGTCGATGTAATCGACTTAATCCGTTTGTCTGTCCTTGTTTGTCCCCTCTAGGTTTAGCCCCTTGTGGGCAATAAAGAAATAAGAAACGTTAGCACGCCGGGCGAGTTCAAATTCCGCCGAGGTCGACTTTGCCTTTCATCCTTTCGGGGTCGATAAATGAAGTACCAGTTACCCACTGGGGTCGATGTAATCGACTTAATCCACTTGTCTGTCCTTGTTTGTGTTCTCTGTGTTTAGCCCCTTGTGGGTAGTAAAGAAATAGGTATTTCGTCTGGCGCAACGTTCTGAGTTCAAATTTCGCCGAGGTCAACTTTGCCTTTCATCCTTTCAGGGTCGATAAATTAAAGTACCAGTTGAGTACTGGGATCGATCTAATCGACTGAGCATCACTATTGATGCTGTTTACTGAGCTATGCTTTGATTTTATATATCCTTAAATCCTTAAAAATGTTTTAGCCCGAAGGCCGCGGCCATGCTGGGGCACCACCGCTGTAAAAAAAATAACATCACTCAGAAAGTATTGAGTCCCTCTTTAAGAAGTTATTAAACCTCTCAAGAACGATCTTCAATGGATTCCTCACATTCGTTGAAGGCGGAGTAACGAACGATACAGGAGATCCTGCTTCACGCTCAGGACTCAATACGATCTCGCATCATCGTGATGTTGTTGACCGATCACTGTAAAAGATTATTATTTGTAAAACGTCACATTTAAAACATTTTTCGGTGATTTTACTCATCCCCTTGGCCTGAGTGTCGGGAGCCTCACACAGAGCCATGTCTTTTCACTACACGCTGTCATCTCGTGCTTGCAGCCGTATAACACACTCCCGCTCTCTCCCTTTCATTGCTGGAGGGCGAGATGAGCAAATCCAAGGAAAGTAACTCGTGCTAAGAATGCGGAGTAATCTCCCTTGACAAATTTACACCTCGCCGGTAGGTTGCTCTGATTTTCTGACAAAACAAATAACGACTGAAAAAGAAAAAAACCCCACCAAAATGAGGCTTTAAGTGAGTGGATAGATATTTCTGTCTAATTTTAACCCAACGCCAGAAATTTTGAGGGGAGGGGGAAGTCGATTACATCGATCTCAGGTGCTCAACTTTATTTTATTGACCTCAAAAGGATAAAAGACGAAATCCGACTTCGGTGGAATTTAAAATGGGTTAATAAACCTTTTCTTTTATCTTCTTTTACCTATTTCAGTCGACTGCGGCCATGCTGGGGCACTGTCTTCAAAGGTTTTGGTCGAATAATTCGACCTTTTTAAAGCCTAGTACTTATTCTATCGGACGCTTTTGCTGGACCCCTAGGTTACGGGGACGTAAACACACCAACACCGGTTGTCAAGTAGTGGTAGGTGACAAGCACAAACACACACAAATACACACAAACACACACACACACACACGCACGAACATACACATACACACACGTACATACACATACACACACATACATCCCCCCATATATATTTATATATATATATGTATATATATATATATATATATATACATGCTCGTACACACTCACACACACACATACATGCAAGCATGCATTCACGCGCGTACGCGCGCGCGCACACATACACGCACACACACACATACATACACATACGCACACACAAACAGTGCGGTGAATAATCGTCTAAATTATGCAAAAATGAAAAAGCACTGACACCTCATTTTAACAGATATATATTTACCAAAATTACATAAAAATATCTTGAAATACAAAAGAGTACATTTATTCAGTAAAATCGCCATTAGCTTCCAAACGACTTCGGAGTCTCCTGCAACTCTTCTGGACGGTCACTTTCTTTAAGTTGGTCAATGCTGCCATAATCCTTGCCTTCAGTTCATCTTTGACGTTACAAAGAGTTTTGTTGGTCTCTTGCTCAACTTCGCTCCACACATAATAATCAACGGGATTGCAGTGTGGGGAGTTAGGGGGCCAGATGTTAAGGGTGATGTGGTTGCAGAAATTGTCTGACGGCCATGACTAGGCTCTCCTGCTTGTATGGCATGCTGCAGAGTCCTGTTGCCAGACATAGAGTCTTCCAGCAGCCACCCTCCTGACCCAGGGCAGCATTTTTTCCCCTCCAGGTACTTGATGTATGCCTCCGTGTTGACCCTGAGGCCATGTGGGAAGATGAATGGAGGTATAACATCACCATCACTACTGTTCACTCCAAACACCACGATGTTGACTGGCTGTTTGATTTTTATCACTCTCAGTACATGTCCTCAGATTGACACCCAAACACTCTGGAATTTTCGTATTGGAGCTTCTGGCGCGAATACCAAGCAGTACAGCATGTCATTACCCAAATTTCTGGCGTCAGAATGAATTGCGTCATGGTGCTACTTTTCTCACAGACGATGCACAACTGATCATACGATGCTGTGTAGTCGAGACAAAATCAAAAACAAACAATGCGCATGCGCAAAATTCAAAGTATATAAAATGGCAACAGTTTTGCCCATCGCATCCTATACATACATATATATATATATATACTCTTTTACTTGTTTCAGTCATGTAACTGTGGCCATGCTGGAGCACCGCCTTTAGTCGAGCAAATCGACCCCAGGACTTATTCTTTGTAAGCCTAGTACTTATTCTATAGGTCTCTTTTGCCGAAACGCTAAGTTACGGGACGTAAACACACCAGCATCGGTTGTCAAGCGATGTTGGAGGTGGGGGGGACAAACACAGACACAAACATATACACACGTATACATATATACATATATACGACGGGCTTTTTTCAGTTTCCGTCCACCAAATCCACTCACAAAGCTTTTGTCGGCCCGAGGCTATAGTAAAAGACACTTGCCCAAGGTGCTACGCATTGGGACTGAACCCGGAATCATGCGGTTCGTAAGCAAGCTACTTACCACACAGCCACTCCTGCGCCTATAATATATATTATAATATATATATATATTATATATAATATATATATATATATATATATATATATATAATATATATATATATATATATATATATATATCACAATCAAGGAACGGCCACAATAGGCCATTCACCCACTAGAAATAACAGCCAAAGCTTCAACCGAAAAATAACATCAATTCCGTAAACCAGGAGAAAATTAAAAAACATTTACCTGTAATTTCTTATACGATGCCACCGTTTCATCTACTGTTTAATGGTAAACTAGCCTGATTAATTAAATCAAGCCAATCTTCCATAGGCCCTTAGAATCGTCAGTAAGAAATAGTCAAGTCGGAACAGATATTTTCACGAGGCATTTCTGTCCCTGCCTCGGCAATATCTGACCTAAAATTTTCAAATCATCGCACTCGCGCCAAATTTATCGGCAGCAAATAAATATAAGCCGCCGATTCCATTACGGAATTAACCAGAAAATTCATAATTAATCAATATAGGGTGGCAAAAAATTTTGTAGAATATTTTTGCCACCAGCGGCTAGTGGGAAAAAATTAAATAGTCATAGACCATTTTTAAGTTCAACATCACAATCAAGGAACGGCCATAATAGGCCATTCACCCACTAGAAATAACAGCCAAAGCTTCAACCGCAAAATAACATCAATTCCGTAAACCAGGAGAAAATAAAAAACATTTAACCTGTAATTTCTTATACGATGCACCGTTCATCTACTGTTTAATGGTAACTAGCCTGATTAAATTAAATCAAGCCAATCTTCATAGGCCCTTAGAATCGTCAGTAAGAAATAGCCAAGTCGGAACAGATATTTTCACGAGGCATTTCTGTCCCTGCCTCGGCAATATCTGACCTAAAATTTTCAAATCATCGCACTCGCGCCAAATTTATCGGCAGCAAATAAATATAAGCCGCCGATTCCATTACGGAATTAACCAGAAAATTCATAATTAATCAATATAGGGTGGCAAAAAATTTTGTGCGAGTGCGATGATTTGAAAATTTTAGGTCAGATATTGCCGAGGCAGGGACAGAAATGCCTCGTGAAAATATCTGTTCCGACTTGGCTATTTCTTACTGACGATTCTAAGGGCCTATGGAGATTGGCTTGATTAATTTAATCAGGCTAGTTTACCATTAAAAGTAGATGAAACGGTGCATCGTATAAGAAATTACAGGGTAAATGTTTTTTAATTTTCTCCTGGTTTACGGAATTGATGTTATTTTGCGGTTGAAGCTTTGGCTGTTATTTCTAGTGGGTGAATGGCTATTATGGCCGTTCCTTGATTGTGATGTTGAACTTAAAAATGGTCTATGACTATTTAATTTTTTCCCACTAGGCCGCTGGTGGCAAAAAAATTCTACAAAATTTTTTGCCCACCTATATTGATTAATTATGAATTTTCTGGTTAATTCCGTAATGGAATCGGCGGCTTATATTTATTTGCTGCCGATAAATTTGGCGCGAGTGCGATGATTTGAAAATTTTAGGTCAGATATTGCCGAGGCAGGGACAGAAATGCCTCGTGAAAATATCTGTTCCGACTTGGCTATTTCTTACTGACTATTCTAAGGGCCTATGGAAGATTGGCTTGATTTAATTTAATCAGGCTAGTTTACCATTAAACAGTAGATGAAACGGTGCATCGTATAAGAAATTACAGGGTAAATGTTTTTTAATTTTCTCCTGGTTTACGGAATTGATGTTATTTTGCGGTTGAAGCTTTGGCTGTTATTTCTAGGGGTGAATGGCCTATTATGGCCGTTCCTTGATTGTGATGTTGAACTTAAAAATGGTCTATGACTATTTAATTTTTTCCCACTAGGCCGCTGGTGGCAAAAAAATTCTACAAAATTTTTTGCCACCCTATATTGATTAAATATATATATATATATAGTATATATATATATATATATATATATATATAATTATATATATATATATATATATTATAATATATATATATATATAAATAATAAAATAAGGGAATAAATCCAAACTTACAGGGGAAAATCAGATTAGGATTGAATCCAATTTTATAGTAAAATATTTATTTATATTAAATTAGAGATAAAAACCACTATTAGGCAATCAAACAATGAAAAATTAAGCCAATACATAAATTAATTAATTTATATTATTTTAAATATATATCAAAAGTATTAAAAGTTTAATAAAGATAATGAGTTTATTAACTTTTAATACTTTTGATATATATTTAAAATAAATAAATTAATTAATTTTATGTATTGGCTTAAGTTTTTCATCGTTTGATTTGCCTAATAGTGGTTTTATCTCTAATTCAATATAATATATATATATATATATATATATATATATATATATATATATATATATATATATATATATTATATATATATATATATATATACATATATATTATATATATATATATATTATGTGAAATAGAAAGATGAAAATCTTGTAGTAGATTAATCAAAAGCAGAATAAGATTCACGTCGGCGAACTCCAGATCAAAAACGCCGTCTACCAATGCAAGGTTTACACGGACTCAGATGTCTTCACTTATGTAGGGGCCTCATCCTCAAGATTGTCTGTGCGTGTCTCCAACCATTACGCAAACTTTCGGGACATGAACAAACGCCAGACCACGGACTCAGTAAGCTAATATGGCGACTGAAGGATACGAACTTAAGCTACAGGCTGGAATGGTCAATTTTGTCGGTGGCCCTCCCATTTGATAGGGGCAGAAGGCAGTGCAACCTTTGTGTCTCCGAACTCTTCCATATTTGTTTGCCAGAGGCCGGATGGTAAACGGGCTTTTACAGTCGGCTTTCGATGCCCCATTGGCGGGCGTTACACTTATCTGGCTTTTAAATAGCGTTTATAAATAATACCGGCACCCATAGCCCTTGGTAACAAATTCTGAAATGCCTTTAAGATATCTACGATTAACCACTGCAAGGGGAAATTACTCCTGTAAGACAAACGGGGCTTGGTTTTTCACAGCGGGGGGCTTCCTTGACAAGGCAGGCTTAGATGAACACACACACACATAAAACATAATCTATATATATATTTTTTCTGCCACCCAACGGTTCTCGCGGCAGTAGCCACTGACAAGCCGAACGATAAAACGCACACACGTACACAAAAAAGTTTTCTACCCCTACGCCAACAACACATATATAGAACAGTATACACACACACACGTCTCTAAGTAGATTTTTTCTCGCCCCTTATAAAACATCCAATATTCCTAAATAGTCAGAACTTTATTCTCGGTCACAAAGAACACCCACACACCCTCACCCACATGGTTGACCGATGCCTACCCGTTTAAATTCTTCAGGCCACCGGTTCTCAACATACACTGATAAACAGTTTCGCCATGGGCTCTTAGGAGCATAGTTCGATTTGTTTTTGCTCCGCCTCTGTTCTGTTTTTTGTTTTCCAACGGATTTCTATTTTCTTCCTGAAGAGAAAGACACAATATGGTCCCATTATTCAATCGGATTTGGTAATTGTGCCTTTCGAAACACGTGTAGAATGAAATAAAACGATTTCTGTTCAATCTGCGTTCAGCTCCATTTCTTCAATTCACCAATATATATATATATATAAGGGAAGCTTTATGAAAATAAACAAAAGACGAAGGCAGGTGGAAAACAAACGAACAATTGTATTAGTATGGCGCTCAGGAAATATAAATAAAACAAGTCTTTAACGTTTCGAGGCCTACGTCTTCACAGAAAGATACACAGAGAGAGAAAAACACAGAAAGAAGGAGAGAAAAAAAATGCGTGCAGTAGCTAACGAATCAACATGGCGACCTGATTTCGGCCAGAGGTCAAAGATCAAACATGAGACGCGAGAGCGAAATAAGGGGAGATAATAGGGTTGATAAAGGGGTTGAGGGACCAGCTAAAAGTGCGTGGAGGGGTCTGGATGTGTGTATGTATAGGGTTGGTGTATGTATTAGTATGTATAAGGGTGTGTGGTGTGTGTTGTGTGTGTGTGTATGAGAGAGTATTAGTGCGTAAGATTGGTCTGGACGTGCGTATGTATGGGGTTGGTGTATGTATTAGTATGTATAGTATGTATTAGTACGTATGGTATTATAGGTTGTGTGTGTGGTGTGAGAGAGTATAAGTGCGTATGCGGGGTCTGGACGTGTGTATGTATAGGGTGGTGTAAGTATTAGTATGTACTAGTATGTATTAGTACGTATTAGATGTATTAGTTGGTGTGTGGTATTAGTATGGCACATCATATGTGATGTGATGTGTAAAGTCATGTGGTGTTGATGAGGAGAAGAGGGGGAGGGGAAGAAGAGGGGGGAGAGAAGGGGAGGGGAAAAGAGGAGGGGGAGGAAAAGGGGGGGGGGGGAGAGGAGAGGATTGGGAGAAGGAAGGGGATGAGGGGGGGAATGAGGGGAAAGAGGGGAGAGGGGGAGAGATATATACGACAGGTTTCTTTCAAGTTCCGTCTACCATATTCACTCACAAGGCTTTGGTCGGCCCGAGACTATAGTAGAAGACGCATCCTAAGTTGCCACGTAGTGGGACTGAACCCAGACCCATGCGGTTGAGAAGCAAGCTTCTCACCACACAGCAACCATTCCGTTAACTCGGTGTGTGTATTATCGACTTAAGCTGATAATCGTTGATTTACTTTAAATTTATTTAAAGGGAGGGAGAAAGAGGGAAGAGGGAGAGGGGGAGAGAGAAGGGGAGAGAGGGAGTGAGGGAGCAGAGGGAAGGGGAAGATGGAGGGAGAAAGAGGGAAGAAGGGAAGGGGAGTAGGGGTGAAAGGATGAAGGAAGAAGAAGTAGGGGTCGGGGGGAGAAAGGATAGGTGAGGAGGGGGTGAAGTTAGATGAGGAGGGGGGGAAGAGTTGAGACCAAATGGCGTATAAGAGCGAAGAGAGAAGATTAATTCCTGTTCAGGCGCAAACGGGAATCCGGATGGCCTCTGTGTAAGGACCAAACCGAACACAGATAGGTGTTGCAAGGAGTGACCGTGGAGCGGAAATGGCGTGAGACCGGTGTGTCGTTCGCAAGGTGGATGTCACGAAGGTGTTCCGCGAACCGGTCAGCCAAGCGGCGTCCCGTTGTCCGATGTACAAGGAATTGCAGAGAGAGCAAGAGATGCATAGATAATATGCTGGAAGTGCAGGTGTGAAGGAGTGGATGATGGGATAGGGTCGATGGTGGGTGCTAGTGAGGCGGGTGGTGTTGGAGAGGTAAGGGCAAGTGCGGCAACGTGGGCGGGAGCAGGGGAACGAGCCGGGTTGGGAGGTAGGGTCAGGGAAGGAGCTATGGACCAAAAGGTCTCGAAGGTTGTGGGTCGTTTGAAAGAGGGGAGGGGTCGGTTAGGGAAGAGGTGTGAAGTGGACGGGTCGGACTGGAGATGACGGAAAGCTCGAAGAATGGTGCGTTGGAGACGTAGGGTCGTGGGGTGGTAAGTGAGGGGAAAAGGGAGGCGGGGAGACTACAGGGGCGGGTTCGGGGAGAGAGAGCAGATACACGGTCCACGGACCGTGCTCTGGCAAGGCGGTGTGGATAGTGGTGAGGGGGTATCCACGTAGGTGAAGTGTGTGAGCCATACGTTGAGACTGAGTCTCAAAGTCATGGTCGTCACTACAGAGCCTACGTAGACGGAGGAATTGGGAATAGGGGATGGATGGAAGCTTGGTGTGTTCTGGGTGGGAGGAAGAGAAGTTGAGGTATGAGTGTGAGTCTGTGTGTTTGTAGTGAATGGAGGTGGTAAGAGTGGAGTGAAGAATGCTAACCGAAATGTCGAAGGAGAAGGAGACAGAGGTGTTGGAGATAGGGGAAGTGAAGTGGAGAGCTGGATGGAAAGATTGGACGAAGAGAGGAAGGAATCTAGATGTTCGCGGGAGAGTGAGGTGGCACCGATAATGTCGTCAATATAACGACCATATAGTTCAGGAGTGGACCGTGAAATTAGAGAATATTTGGGCCTCAACATAGCCAACGAACAGGTTCGCATAGTTGGGGCCCATTCGCGTTCCCATGGCCACTCCCGAGACCTGATGGTAGAACTCGCCCGCGAACGAGAAGCAGTTCAGAGTAAGGACAAGTTCGGCCGACGAATGAGTGTGAGGGTGTCAGGTACAGGGTTAGAGCGGAGGTCAAGAAAGTGTCGAAGGGCTGCATCCTTCGTGGTGAGGGATAACAGTATAGAGCTTTGGATGTCCATAGTAAAAAGGATTTTGGAGGAGCCGGGAGGAAAGGAGAAGAGTTGAAAAGCCGGAGAACATGGTTGGTATCGTGGATGTGGGAGGGAAGAGATGCCACTAGGGGGGCAAGGACACGGTCGAGGTAATTTAGAGATGAGCTCCGTGGGCAGTTACAGGCGGAGACGATGGGGCGGCCAGGGTTGTTGGGTTTGTGGATTTTGGGGAGGAAGTAAATGGTGGGGGTACGTGGGGTTCGCACAATTAGGTGGGCGGTGCGGGGGAGACGGGGACGAGATGAGTCTTGGACAGTAGAGGATACCGTCTGTGGTAGCTACGTGTGGGTTAGAGGGCAGAGGGAATAGAAGGAGGTGTCATTGAGTTGGCGGAAAGCCTCGGCCCTATAGAGGTCCGCGCGCCACACCACTACAGCTCCACCCTTGCAGCCGGTTTGATGATAATGTCAGCGCGCCGTTGGAGGGAACGAAGAGCCAAGAGCTCAGCCGGGGAGATGTTGAGGCGGCGTTGGCGCCTGGAGAAGTTGAACCGCTCCAATGCACGCTGACAAGCGCCCGCGAAAAGATCCAATGCTAGATCTGGCCAGGGGCAGCGTCCACGGGGATGGTCGGCGGCCCAGGCCAGTGAAGCAGTCGTCCTCTTCGTTGGGTGTGGGTGGCGAGTCGTGGTAATGCGCACCCAACCGGACACGGCGCACAAAGCTGTGGACATCAACCTCGCGTCTGGAATTCCTTACAGGATGGAGTGAGGGGGATGATGAAACGCAGACCCCTACCAGGACGGAGCGTTCAGCCGCAGAGAGGGGAAGATCGGGGGGGGAATGGTAACACACAGACGGAAGTGGAGAAGGGGTGGATGGAATAGAAGTAGGAGGGGTGGTAGGTCTCGTGGAGGTCTGAGGGGGAGGGATTGGATAGGTGTGTTGGGGGGTGGTTGGGCGGGGCAGTAGGGTTAGGTGTAGGTGGATGGAGCCTAACGGGAGGGGAAGAAGGGTTGTAGGGAGGGGCAGTGGGGTTAGGTGTGGTGGTGGGGATGGAGCCTATCGGGAGGGGAGAAGGGTGGTGGAGGAGTTGGTGTAGTGGGCGTCGGGTAGGGTGGAATGGAAGAGTGATTGGAGTTTACGAAGTTTGTATCAGAAAGAAATTGATGGAAGAATTGATTCAAATGGATAATGAAGCGTAGCGTGTTTGGCGGAATAGAGAGGCGGCAGAGAGGAGAAGAGGTGGAGAAAGCAGGAGGAAGAAGGCGGTTGATGGCATGTAGTTTGGAGAGATTGGAGCGAATGGTGGACATAAGGCGGTAAGATGTGGTGCGGAGTATGGTAAGATGGAAGAATCCGAGTGGAGAGCAGGGGGAAGTGGAGGCGGAAACCTTTAGGGATGAGTCGGTGTGATGTAGGCAGCGGCTTAGGAAAGAGACATGGCTAGAGAAGCGGGTTTTTTAAAAAAGAAGTAGAGAGAGATTAACGGACGGCTGAAGGCAATATACAGGAAGCGAACGTAGATGATCCTTCAAACGGTGATGGAGAGTGAGGAGGTAGGACCTAGGATCCGGCATGATGGGATAGCGGAAAAAAAACGTTCGAAAAAAAAAAAAAAAAAAAAATTATCGTATGAAAAAAAAATAGAAAAAAAGGATAGCGAAAAAAGGGGAAAAAACAAACGTTCAAAAAAACAAAAAAATAATAATCGTATGAAAAAACTAGATAAGTAAGCGATAGGGGCAGAAAAGACGGGGCAAACGGAAAAGGGAAAGAAAGAAGGGAAGCAGAGAGAGGGGGAGGCAAAAAAGGGGGGTGCAGGCAGAGGAAACGGAGTATGGACATCCAGAGAGGGAAGAAAGACGGAAAGGAGAACAAAAATTCAGGAAAATGTGGGAAGCATGAAATGAATGTAAAAAAAGTGGTAATATAAGAGGAAATAAAAATACAACAAACGGGACAGTTTATGCGAACAAGTTCAAGGTTGAAAGTTCAAGGTGAGAAATGTGTAGACGTCGTGGTATATTTTTTAAGGATTTCACATCAATGCAAAGTCACTTTGATCCGCGAAAGAGAGGTGCAGCCAATGGTAAGTATCCAAGAGGTAAAGAAAATCCAAGGTAGAGGTAAGTGTTGATAGTGGTATTGGTAGAATATAGGATGAAAGTGAGACCACGTGAGCGCATAATATATAACGGGAAGCTTTATGAAAATAAACAAAAGACGAAGGCAGGTGGAAAACAAACGAACAATTGTATTAGTATGGCGCTCAGGAAATATAAATAAAACAAGTCTTTAACGTTTCGAGCCTACGCTCTTCAACAGAAAGATACACAGAGAGAGAAAAACACAGAAAGAAGGAGAGAAAAAAAATGCGTGCAGTAGCTAACGAATCAACATGGCGATCTGATTTCGGCCAGAGGTCAAAGATCAAACATGAGACGCGAGAGCGAAATAAGGGGAGATAATAGGGTTGATAAATGGTTGAGGGACCAGCTAAAAGTGCGTGGGAGGGGTCTGGATGTGTGTATGTATAGGGTTGGTGTATGTATTAGTATGTATAAGGGTGTGTGTGTGTGTGTGTGTGTGTGGAGAGAGTATAGTGCGTAAGATTGGTCTGGACGTGCGTATGTATGGGGTTGGTGTATGTATTAGTATGTATTAGTATGTATTAGTACGTATTGGTATGTATAGGTGTGTGTGTGTGTGTGTGAGAGAGTATAAGTGCGTATGCGGGGTCTGGACGTGTATGTATAGGGTTGGTGTAAGTATTAGTATGTACTAGTATGTATTAGTACGTATTAGTATGTATTAGTTGGTGTGGTATTAGTATGGCACATCATATGTGATGTGATGTGTAAAGTCATGTGGTGTAGTGAGGAGAAGAGGGGGAGGGGGAGAAGAGGGGGAGGAAAAGGGGGAGAGGAGAGGATGGGGGAGAAGGAAGGGGATGAGGGGGATGAAGGAGGAAAGAGGGAGAGGGGGAGAGATATATACGACAGGTTTCTTTCAATTTCCGTCTACCATATTCACTCACAAGGCTTTGGTCGGCCCGAGACTATAGTAGAAGACGCATGCCTAAGTTGCCACGTAGTGGGACTGAACCCAGACCCATGCGGTTGAGAAGCAAGCTTCTCACCACACAGCAACCATTCCGTTAACTCGTGTGTGTATTATCGACTTAAGCTGATAATCGTTGATTTACTTTAAATTTATTTTGAATGAAAATAATTACAGGAAGAAAAGAAGTAGAGCAAAGGGATCTTCCGTCTGTGGCCCTTTGAATGACGGCTACAGTTCATCCGCTGGGCTTTTACACAGTTTCCCCTTCATTTCCACTCAAGACTAGGGTCAATCAGAAGCTATGGTCGAATATAAATACCCAAGATGCTACACAGTTGGATCGAACCTTGGACCTCGCGATTGTTACCCAAGCTTCATAACCGGCCATAAGACTGCACCTGTGTTACAAGAATTCAGAAAGGTGAAAAACTTGATATCTACTCATTAATTTCATTCGCTCAAAACATTGGGCATATGTGTGTGAGACAGGGCGCTGGACTAAACTGATTTCGTTTTTAAAAATGTGTCTCTTGATTTGGGGTTCAAATTTCATGCAAATTTCAGGCAAAATAAGCATTGGTGGATTGTTTTATGTTCTTGTTTTATTGGTTTCAGCCAGAAACTGAGGTCATGCTGGAGCAATGCCTTTCGGAGTGTTTGGTTTTTTTTTACGTATTAGTTCTGGTGAAGTAGCGAGTTCGATGGTGCTGCTCTTCTTTATGTCTCCTGCCGCGATATGAGTTCATCTGATTTCTCAGATAAAAAAAAAAAAAAAAAAAAAATTGTCCAGACGATTATTTATGGTTGATAAATCGTCTGCTCCTGATATATGAGGAAACACACAACAATCATTACATTCTCAGAAAGATTTTGTAAAAACTACTAGCTTGTTTGTCATCCCGTTCAGCACCTTCGAATTCTCTGTCAGTCTGTCACTGTCTCACACTGTCTCCCTCATTCATCATATATATATATATATTATATATATATATATATATATATATATATATATTTATTATTTATAGAAGGAGCTTCTACAGGACTAGAACTGTTTCATTCAGATGAAATCTTCAGGAAACAGTTCTAGTCCTGTAGAAGCTCCTTCTATAAAATAAATTACTTTACTCTGCTATGTATTGAGTACCTTATTTACTGTGGTTTACCCCGACTCAACCCGGGACCTGCATATATTATATATATATATATATACTATATATATATATATATATATATATATATATATTATATATATATATATACTAGCAGCAGAGCCGGCGTTGCCCGGGTATGTAAGAGCCCCTAGTAGGCGACGACTAATCCCAATCTAGTCCTTTCCCTCTTGGGAACGAAGGCGCATGTGTAGGTTGCAATGTCTTCTCTTCACTCGAATACTTCTGTGTATACGATGTTCCTAGCTGTCCCTTTGGGCGAAAACATGAAAACATCATTGCGCCTCCCAACGCGTGAACAGCCCACGTAGAGTTGACCGTGAGCGAAGCACTGTTCGCCCAAATGTAACCCAGCGACTTGTAGCGTTTGGCCTTGGGATTTATTGATGGACATTGCGAAGCAGAGTTTAACAGGAAACTGAGAACGCCTGAAGGGGATTGGTAGGTCAACGCCCGACGGTTGAAGGTGCATGCATGGAATGAAGTCGTCCTCTTCCTTCCCACAATCGGTAAGTATTGTGGCCGTTATTAAATGTGGTGGCAAATATTTCACAACCAGACGTGTGCCGTTGCACTGTTTATGTCGAGTTGCGTCCCCTAGGCAGTCTGTGGTTTGTGTTTAATACACAAATCGGTTTGCTATGTGTGCCACATATGATTTAATTAACCGATTTTTTCCAGTAATAAAGTATCCTATTGAAATAAAAAGGGCCATATAGCTCCTTGGAGCAGACATGATGCTCGCTGTGAATTTAAAAAATAATTCCTGCCAATTTGTGAAAGATATTGTCGAAAATATGTCATCTTGAATTTGAACGCGATTTCCCAAAATGGCATGATTTTATCGATTTTTTCTGATGGTAAGGTATTTCATGGAAAACTAACGTCAGAATTAAGTTTTTTAGGGTAACA
The DNA here is from genome assembly GCF_006345805.1 of Octopus sinensis. Taxonomy (NCBI): domain Eukaryota; kingdom Metazoa; phylum Mollusca; class Cephalopoda; order Octopoda; family Octopodidae; genus Octopus; species Octopus sinensis. The sequence goes on along the minus strand of NC_042997.1, from coordinate 193,869,947 downwards.
TTAAGCTTCACCATGAGTTTGGTGAAAATCGATTGCAAGTTGCGAAAACTACAACAGAAAATGTGTTGCATATAAAAAGCTTAGATTCTCGACCCCATGTCGAATTTATCGTTTTTTTTTCAGAACTGGGAGAACTTTTCAAAATTTTCGCTGCGTTAGTTTTGAATTATGACATTGGGCTATGTGTGTGTCAAGTTTCATCAGAATCGGTTGAAAACCGTGGTCAAGGTGAGGGTACAACATGACAGACACACAGACACACAGATAGACAAACTGCCGTTTATATAGAGAGAGATATATCTGCCTCTCTCCCTACTGCTCTCGGTCTCTCCTCTTTCTTCGTCTCTTTCTGCGTTTCTCGCTTCGATTCTCTATTTCTCTGTCTCTCTATCTCTCTGTCTCCCTGTCTCTGTCTATCTATCTGTCTGTCTGTCTATCCCTCTTTTTGTCTCCCCACCTCTCTCTCTCTCTGACACTTTCTGATTTGAAAAAGAAAAGCAAGTATACTCATCAATTACCTCTCTTCGATTTGAATAAGAATTGTACCTATTTTGATTCTATAAACCGACCCAAAATTCAACACCACACAGAAAAGATTCAGTTAAGATTGAAATACATAAATCTGGTGGGAATTTCATCAATTTTTAATCATAATTTTCTTCATTACAACGAAATAAACGGTTTATATATTTACATACGACTCTGCATTTAAATCGTTATTGCTTTGAAATACGTATGTAAGGATGCATCCTTACATACGCGTCCCACTGCTCACAAATTAGTAAAATGAATAAACCAAGCAAATCATTACTTTTACGTGTTTGTAATACTTCCTGTCTGTTGAGGTTGACTTTGCGTTTTATCCTTTCAGAGTGAATAAAAGTTGAGCACTTGAGGGGATGTAATCGACTTATCCACTACCTCAAAATTTAAGTCCTTGTGCCAAAATTTGAAATCAATATTTTTTTTAAGTCGATTGAATGGATTAATGGATTAAATGCTTTGCAATGAGTTGTTTTATCACTTCGCATTCGGGGTTCGAATCCTAACCGATCGACTTTATCTGCTTGGCTAGATTTGTCTTGGACCCTAGAACTCAGGAGGTCGGACCTTAATCCGGTTTCCATGGAGTATAAGTGACGGAGATTACAACACCATACTCCTCCACTCTGAACGGGATGCCAGTCCATCACAGGTTTAACTTCCCAGTTTCTCCAGGAACTTATTTACACCTGAATGAACTGACACAACATGAAATCAGGAGTTTTGCTCAAAACCCAATGCACTGCTCAATCCTGGAAACAAAACAATGATCTTACAATCGTGAGCACGACACCCTAATCACAAGGCTAGGCGCTTTCACACTTCATCGGTAGCCATCAATAAAACAAACACAAGTAATGTAAGAAGTCAGTAGCCGCAATATTTTGCCATCTGTATAGTGTTTGTTGACACAGAGTGTGCAACAGTGCTGAACCCACTACTCAAGAATAAGTACTGGGTTGTCCGGAAAGTTCGTGCCGATTTATAGTAGCTTATATTTCGACTTATTTTAGAACATGGTTGAGTCCATAAAATAGGATTTGACTAGATTTCCATTTAGAGCACAGTTTAAGCTATATTTTCGTTGAAGAAGGTTTATGTTCCTATAACCTGTGTTAATTTTGTAACCCTTTAAAATGGAAGATAAGAAAGTTCATTTTCGGCACTTGATGCTTTGGGAACCAGGCAAAAATTGCTGCAGCTTGGCTGGGATATGTTACCCCACCCTCCATATTCACCAGATATTGCTCCTTTGGATTTCCACTTATTCAGGTCTCTGCAGAATAGTCTTAATAGTAAAAATTTCAATTCCTTGGATGACGTAAAATGATACCTTGATGAATTCTTTGCCATGAAACCACCTCAATTCTGGGAAGAGGGTATTTTCAAGTTAAAGGAAAGATGGAGACGCATTGTGCAACAAAATGGTTCATATTTGGTTGATTAAAAAAGTAATGGCAAGTATTTATTGACCTTATTCTTTCCTTTAAACATCGGCACGAACTTTCCGGACAACCCAATAGAATCATATAACCTTTAGGTTATTTCTATACATAGTATGGTGCTATTCCGACGTTCTAAGTGTATTATTAGATTTGGAAACAGATAACGAGCACAACTCAATGGATATGATCCCAACCCCACCAATCTGCTATTCCAGTATAATATCCACTTGACCATCTCTTCCTATAGTAATAACAAAATTCGAACCCTCGCCAGCAACAGTATCAGACTGTTTTGAACTTAGCACTGCCCAAACATTCGTTAACTACTCAGAGCTCATATCGTATAATTTAACAAGTCAGCTACTCCTCCCTCATGAATATATTTGTATCTTTGTCAATCAACTAAGATACAAATAAATTCATAGTATTTTGGGAAGAGGGTATTTTCAAGTTAAAGGAAAAATAGAGACGTATTGTGCCACAAAATGGTTCATATTTGGTTGATTAAAAATGTAATGGCAAGTATTTATTGACCTTATTCTTTCCTTTAAACATCGGCACGAACTTTCCGGACAACCCAATAGAATCATATAACCTTTGGGTTATTTCTATACATAGTATGGCGTTAATCCGACGTATTAAATAGTATTTATGAATTAGTTGTGCTGATAAACGAAGAAATAATGCAGTATTTTTATTAGTTGGCAACTTGCAGTCACGTGGCTGTACATTAAGATTCTGGCCCTCAGTTGACTCTGTCAAAGAGTGAAGACGATGGTGTCAATTTATAAACTTCCTGGTGAAATCATAAATAATTTATCCATGCATCAGACTTAAAATGTCACAGTGAAGTGAAATAGCAAAAACTGTTTGCGTTGGGTCTTTTCGAGCGACCATGAACAAGAAGACCGAAGGGTGATGTATGTAGGGATTCAAGTAGCCATGACTGCGCTTGAGATAAGCCCTGTCCCCGTCTTGTTAAGGGTATCGTCTATAAGCCTATGTGTGATGATACGAAGTGCGCTGTTTAAAATTTTTGTTGTTGTTGTTGTTGATGACTGAAGATTAGCCTTGATTAAGCAGACTTATGATTAAATATGTTACAGCTGCGACCACCCTGCCTTTTTGTATACCTGTAGCTACATTGTCCAATATTTCCATTTTTATAGACTGTTCAGTGTAATTGGAGGAGATTTGGTTTCTATTTCTTATTTCTTTATTGCCCACAAGGGGCAAAACATAGAGGGGGACAAACAAGGACAGACAAATGGATTAAGTCGATTACATCGATCCCAGTGAGTAACTGGTACTTAATTTATCGATCCGAAAGAATGAAAAGCAAAGTCGACCTCGGCGGAATTTGAACTCAGAAGGTGAAGACAGACGAAATATCTATTTCTTTACTACCCACAAGGGTCTAAACACGGAGGGGACAAACAAGGACAGACAAACGGATTAAGTCGATTATATCGATCCCAGTGTGTAACTGGTACTTAATTTATCCACCCGGAAAGGATGAAAAGCAAAGTCGACCACGGCGAAAATGAAGACAGACGAAATACCGCTAAGCATTTTCGCCTGGCGTGCTAACGTTTCTGCCAGCTCGCCGCCTTAATATGGTTGCTATTTCTAGCAAGGTGAGTCACCATGTAAAGACTCCCCCTTTGGTTTATATTGTTATAGATAGTAGTGTTGGTGGTGGTTGTAGTGGATCTTTGTCTGCTCAGATGACCAATGGTAACACATGGGAAGGAATTGACATAGTGTGTTCAACTAAATTTCCAGCACAAGGTCCAGTTCTTGTGGTCTGGTGACCGGACTGGTGCCTCAATGGCCCTGAGATCTATACCAGTGGAGTATATCCCCCTAGGTCAAAGAATATAGGACAGGCATTAGTCTGGCTTCTCTTCTTTGAACTGGACTAGCTCTTCTTAGAGGTAAAAATGCGTTTTGCGAAGGACCAAAACCACTATCCACTATCCAGAAAAAAAAGCAAAATTGCAGAAGCATTGATCACAATTCAAAACCAACAAAACCTGAAAGAGGGAAGCCTTCCCACGGGGGGAAACATGACACAGTGCAGTGAAATCCAAAAGGAATCTGCAAGGAAAATTATGGATCCAGCTGAGGAGAAGCAGAAAAGATAGCCCAAAGTCATGGACAGTGGAGAAAATCGCCGACGGCCTATGCTCCATGGGGAGTGAAAAGCTGAAGCTAAGAAGAGTTCAGCTACATTTGATTAATCTGATACAAGTATTAGAGGCTATTACAACATGTCAGACTTTACAGTTTTCTCTACGAACTTATTTATAGCTGAATGAACTGACGCAACATGAAATCAGGAGTTTTTCTCAGAAACCCAATGCACTGCTCAATCCTGGAAACAAAACAATGATCTTACGATCGTGAGCACGACACCCTAATCACAAGGCTAGGTGCCTTCACACTTCATCTGCGATAGCTCAGTTGGTAGAGCGGAGGACTTTACAGTTTCTGCTCTACTTGAAAAAGGAAATATCTCCAATGATGACAGCACAACACATTGGACGAGCTTGTGTAAAGATCTCTAGCTTAATAAACCACTTAAGAAACGTTTTAAACCCACACAACTAATATCAAATCGCAAATAAATACTCATAGCAAGAATTAAAAAGAAAAAAGAATGAGAACAAGAATAAAATTATGTAAAATTTATTTTATTATATTTTTCTTAAATTTAATAAACAATTTGATTTCAAATAGGAATACGATTCAGACGTTAGAGAAGAACAGCCATTGTTCTCGTGTTTCAACCGAACGTTCAATCTGTGAAGAGAAAACACGAAGCATTTGAATTAATAGGAATATCGAAGGAGAAAAGGAATATGAGATAGACAATGGCAGGAAAAAGAAATAAACGATCGACGTCGTGAGAAAGACGATGGTTATGATGAATAAGAAACGATCATAATAACTGCATTTATAAACAGTAAACAAGTTTAGATGGTGTCTTACCAAATGTTTGTAGAGGATTGTGCTGGTTTCGAAGGTCATAAATGGGAATTTGTAACTGTAGCAAGGGTTGTCAATAACTTCTAATGTTTTGCATTGGTCACAACAGCCGTAAATCAAAGTTGCAAACCCAGAATGAATTTCAAGAGTAATGATTTTGTCCTTAAAAAATATAGAATTACAGAACTCGTATGAATTTTATAGACCTGTGCATCCATTAAATCATGCAATATTTTTGTTTCTTAACAGTTTTATTTCTGCGATTCTCAGAAAGGAAACAAACTGTTCTACTCACGAAGTATATAATTTATAATAATACAAATGATATATAAATATATGCATATATACATACATATATGTACATACCTACACACACACACACACATATATATATATATATATATATATATATAGGCGCAGGAGCGGCTGTGTGGTAAGTAGCTTGCTTACAAACCACATTTTTCCGGGTTCATTTCCACTGCGTGGCACCTTGGGCAAGTGTCTTCTACTATAGCCTCGGGCTGACCAAAGCCTTGTGAGTGGATTTGGTAGACGGAAACTGAAAGAAGCCCGTCGTATATATATATATATATATATATATATTATATATATATATATACTTTATTCAAAGCAGCAGAAAATTCAACAAAACCTGTTACTCTGAGTTTCCCGTTGCCGTTCGTCGGACAGTTTTTGCTATATATATATATATATATATATGCGTGTGTGTGTGTGTGTGTGTGTGTATGTTTGTGTTTGTCCCCCAACATTGCTTGACAATCGATGCTGGTGTGTTTGTCACCGTAGCTTAGCGGTTCGGCAAAAGAGACCGATAGAATAAGTACTAGGCTTACAAAGAATAAGTCCTGGGATCGATTTGCTCGACTAAAGGCGGTGCTCCAGCATGGCCGCAGTCAAATGACTGAAACAAGTAAAAGAGTAAAAGAGAGATATGGCCTATGGTTGTCGCAGTCACGATCGCGAGATCGTGGTTTCAATTCCTAGACTGGGCTGTGCGTTGTGTTCTTGAGTAGAACACTTTATCTTTTGTTGCTCTTCGATCATTTTGACACCCGACGCGTGGTACCCCGTGCATCTGTTCAGGATACGTCAATGCGGTGGCGGGAGTGAGCTAATATGTGACACAAACATTTGACCTCTATTAACAATTCATCTGTGCATGACGTTCGGCAAAACACTGAACGCTCATACATCGACTTCAACAGGTGAGTCCAACATATTGTATATACATGCTTACCTGATTTAAATGATAATCACCATGGGACGAATGCCGAGAGAATGACCCCCTCGTAATCGGAAGTCCCTTTTTCGATTTCTTTTCTTTTAGCATATGAGAGTACGATGTAAGATGACATTTCTATATTTTTGGTAAATCCTCTACCATGTCTGTTTCAGACCCAGAGTGTGTTACTTTCGTTGTTTTCCAGTATTTGAAATCTCCTGTTAATCAATAGAAAAAATATATAACAATTATGTTTACAAATTTTGAATAAGTATATATATATAGGCGCAGGAGTGGCTGTGTGGTAAGTAGCTTGCTTACCAACCACATGGTTCTGGGTTCAGTCCCACTGCGTGGCGCATTGGGCAAGTGTCTTCTACTATAGCCTCGAGCCGATCAAAGCCTTGTAAGTGGATTTGGTAGACGGAAACTGAAAGAAGCCCGTCGTATATATGTATATATATATATGAGTGTGTATATATGTTTGTGTGTCTGTGTTTGTCCCTCCAACATCGCTTGACAACCGATGCTGGTGTGTTTACGTCCCCGTAACTTAGCGTTTCGGCAAAACCTCTATAAACGAATCATCTGTGAAGGTCGTTCGGCAAGAAGCTGAACACTCATATGTCGACTTCAACAAGTGAGTCCAACATCGCTTGACAACCGATGCTGGTGTGCTTACGTCCCCCTAACTTAACGGTTAATATATAGTCAATATAGAGTTGCAGATAGTATTTATGGAATTTTGATTTACTGTCGGGTGACTTTTGGCCAGCCCTGTATATACATGACAGATTTTAGCAGTTTCCACTTGTACTGAATTCACTCGCAAGGTAATGGATGGAAGTACTCCGTCGGTTCCGGTTGATCCGATCAACGGAACAGCCTGCTCGTGAAATTAACGTGTAAGTGGCTGAGCGCTCCACAGACACGTGTACCTTTAACGTAGTTCTCGGGGATATTCAGCGTGACACAGAGAGTGACAAGGCCGGCCCCTTTGAAATACAGGTACAACAGAAACAGGAAGTAAGAGTGAGAGAAAGTTGTGGTGAAAGAGTACAGCAGGGATCACCACCATCCCCTGCCGGAACCTCGTGGAGCTTTAGGTGTTTTCGCTCAATAAACACTCACAACGCCCGGTCTGGGAATCGAAACCGCGATCCTACGACCGCGAGTCCGCTGCCCTAACCACTGGGCCAATGCGCCTCCACGCAAGGTAATAGTCAGCCTGGGGCTATAACAGTAGATACGCACCCAAACGCAGTAGAACTGAACTGGAAACCACGTGGTTGCAAATTGAGCTGCTTATCCACACCAGTCTTTTTGCTATTTTATATTCACTTTTCTTGTTTCTCACCGCTATGTCTAGCTCTTTGTGGGCAATAAAGAAATATATATTCACTTTTCTTTTTAATTCTAAATTGGAAATCTCTCTACCATGCAATAATTTTCTCCAGCTCTGTAATTTCCATGAATTTAAATATACCGTAAACAAATATCATTTCTTAGGGTTTAATAAGTACCTTCAGACGGCATAAAAACCTTTTACGTACAAAGGTCAGTAACATTTCTTTGGCTTAATTGTCAACACTTTTTACTGTCAATTTATTTCGTGGTTTCAAATTTCGAGGTTTCAAATTTTGGCACAAGGGAAGCAGTTTTGCGAAAGGGAATGAGTCGATTACATCGACCCCAGTGCTTAACTGGTACTTATTTCACCGACCCCAAAACGATGAAAAGCAAAGTGGACCTCGGAACGTAAAGATGGATGAAATGCCGCTAAGCATTCGCCTGGCGTGCTAACGATTCCGCCAGCTCACCGCCCTGCATCAAAAGTTAACATTCTTTTCTACTCTAGGAACAAGGCCCTAAATGTTTGGGAAGGGGACCAGTTGATTAGATCGATCCCAGTACGCAACTGGTACTTCATTTATCGACCACGAAAGGATGAAAGGCGAAGTCGACCTTGGCGAAATTTGAACTCAGAACGTAACGGCAGACAAAATACCTTAATTCTTTACTACCCACAAGGAGCTACACACAGAGGGGACAAATAAGGACAGACAAACGGATCAAGTCGATTATATCGACCCCAGTACGTAACTGGTACTTATTTAATCGACCCCGAAAGGATGAAAGGCAAAGTCGGCCTCGGCGGAATTTGAACTCAGAACGTAACGGCAGACGAAATACCGCTAAGCATTTCGCCCGCTGCTAGCTCGCCGCCCTAGACTAAAACTTAATATTATCACAAAAATCTAAACCCGTCAGTTAGCAGAATCGTTAGCACACCGGTCATTCGTCTGTCTTTACGTTCTGAACCCAAATTCCACAGAGGTCAACTTTCTTCCCTCCGGGGTCGATAAAGTAAATATCAGTTGAGCACTGGGGTCGATGAAATCGACTTACCACTCCTTCGAATATTGCTGGCCTTGTGCTAAAATTTGAAATCAATATCATTACAAAAGTCCTTTCTCTGTGTAGATTGTTTAATCGTAATTTGATTCGTTTACTTACCCTGCAATCTTTTCGTTTCATATCCAGGTTTCAGGGAAGGTCATTGTGATTCTTGATTTATTTTCCACTCTGTTCGTATTTTGGAATGCCATAAAAGGCGAGTAGAAAGGTTTTTCTTCAATGGTAAATAGTAAAATCAAAATCTAATAAAAAGGAAATGAAATATATTTCTGTAGAAATTGTTTTTTTATTCATCTGCTGATTTCATTCTTCATTAATACAATTCAAATCAAGACCTGGCGACCAAACTATAGCGTCAACATAAAAATAAAAAAAGGCGGTGAGCTGGCAGAATCGTTAGCACGCCGAGCAAAATGCTTAGCGGTATTTCGTCTGCCGCTACGTTCTCAGTTCAAATTCCGCCGAGGTCGACTTTGCCTTTCATTTTCGAGGTCGATAAAATAAGTACCAGTTACGCACTGAGGTCGATGTAATCGACTTAATCCGTTTGTCTGTCCTTGTTTGTCCTCTCTGTGTTTAGCCCCTTGTGGGTTGTAAAGAAATAGGTATTTCGCCTGCCGTTACGTTCTGAGTTCAAATTCCGCCGAGGTTGACTTTGTCTTTCATCTTTTCGGGGTCGATGAATTAAGTACCAGTGAAACACTGGGGTCGATGTAATCGACTAATCCCCGCCCCAAAATTTCAGGCCTTCTGCCTCCAGCAGAAAACATAAAAGTGAATATTGATTCCTTATATTGAAACAATAAGGAATAAGCGATTGATTCTCAGCATTTGATAGGTACTTATATGATACATTCTAGGGGTTGCTACCAATTATTTCTTTTAGGCTTGGTGCATTACGGTATATCTTAGTTGAAAGCCAGCCAGTCAGTCAAACATTTGCAATATAAACGGATGTTTACATGTGTACTTTGTACACAGAATTTTAACCGAATTACATAATTAATTCTCGGCCGTTGCTCTTCTCGTTACAACAATTTATTTGGTTAGAATCCTAGATTTACATAAGCTTGTGTGTCATTCTAGCGAAACTCTATTATGGCACTATATCAGATATAAAAATTTGACATTTTCTTTGGAAGACGTTGAAAATTTTGGCTCCATTAATGGATATTCTATCGATGATTGCTCCAGTGACTTTCAAAGATGTCAGGCTCAACAAAGAAATAAGAGCAATCCAGTGTCAATCCAATTGAAGAGGAAACCACGACCCATTCATCCGAAATGCTTTATCTCTCAACAAGGATTCAGAACGCACAGGGATGACTGAATCGTTAAAGTGTCGTTAAAGCTTCGCATTCCTATTTCCGGTTTATATGATTTAAGCTTTATCCTACAGCTGGCATACAGCAATCTATATATATAAAGCTGAAGTTGTCTGTGTGTGTGTGTGGAAGGTTTGGTAGCCTTCAACTAACACTATCTCCTCCGAGACCCAGTGGCGCAAGTTGACCAAAATTGAGAGTATGATAGAAGAAGGCTTGCTCTTCATTCCGTAGAAGAAAAAATTCAAATCGGACCATGTTAACACCAAAAATTATTTACATCAAAAAGATGCTTTTTTTCTATGAAAATCTCTATTTTTTACGATTTCTTGACTGCTGTGTCGCCATTTTCCGGTGTATTTCAACCAGAAAAAAGTTCACTTAAAGAATAAGAATAACAAGCTACATAATGCAAAATTTTGACTTTTCAAAAATTCCAATTCTAAAGGGTCGAAGCAAACCCGAGCAACGCCGGGCGATATTGCTAGTTTGTGATAAATATGGACGTTATTCTGAAGTTGAACGTTTAGCAGATTAAAACGAATGATTCTCAGCTCGTGTTTCTCGTTGTGAGAAAGAGGCGAACGATAAAGTGAATTTCGTAGAATTTGAACTCGGAATATAGTACGATGAAACACAATGCATATAACTATTTAATACGTATTTCTTTACTGCCCACAAGGGGCTACACACAGAGGGGACAAACAAGGACAGACAAACGGATTAAGTCGATTACATCGACACCAGTGCGTAACTGGTACTTAATTTATCGACCTCGCAAGGATGAAAGACAAAGTCAACATCGGCGGGATTTGAACTCAGAACGTAACAGCAGACGAAATACTGCTAAGCATCACGCCCGGCGTGCTAACGTTTCTTATTTCTTTATTGCCCACAAGGGGCTAAACACAGAGAGGACAAACAAGGACAGACAAACGGATTAAGTCGATTACATCGACACCAGTGCGTAACTGGTACTTAATTTATCGACCTCGCAAGGATGAAAGGCAAAGTCAACATCGGCGGGATTTGAACTCAGAACGTAACGGCAGACGAAATACTGCTAAGCATCACGCCCGGCGTGCTAACGTTTCTTATTTCTTTATTGCCCACAAGGGGCTAAACACAGAGAGGACAAACAAGGACAGACAAACGGATTAAGTCGATTACATCGACTCCAGTGCGTAACTGGTACTTAATTTATCGACCTCGCAAGGATGAAAGGCAAAGTCGACCTCGGCGGGATTTGAACTCAGAACGTAGCGGCAGACGAAATACTGCTAAGCATTTCGCCCAGCGTGCTAACGCTTCTTATTCTTTATTGCCCACAAGGGGCTAAACACAGAGAGGACAAACAAGGACAGACAAACGGATTAAGTCGATTACATCGACTCCAGTGCGTAACTGGTACTTAATTTATCGACCCCGCAAGGATGAAAGGCAAAGTCAACATCGGCGGGATTTGAACTCAGAACGTAACGGCAGACGAAATACTGCTAAACATCACGCCCGGCGTGCTAACGTTTCTTATTTCTTTATTGCCCACAAGGGGCTAAACACAGAGAGGACGAACAAGGACAGACAAACGGATTAAGTCGATTACATCGACCCCAGTGCGTAACTGGTACTTAATTTATCGACCCCGCAAGGATGTAAGGCAAAGTCGACCTCGGCGGAATTTGAACTCAGAACGTAGCGGCAGACGAAATACCGCTAAACATTTCGGCGTGCTAACGTTTCTGCCAGCTCGCCGCCTTTGTAGTTATTTAATACGGCGGTATATCAGATTAAATTATTAACATCAATTACTATGTATTACTCAGTTCTTAAATTCTTAAAAGCAAAACGACAAAAACATAATAGAGCTGTGTTTATTTTCTAACAAAATTCGTGATAGACTGAGAGAATCTATTGTTGGCTAACCTAGGATTGGATAATGAATACATCTTTAGATTTAAACAAAGCGAGACGTATAAATACAATAACATTCATATAGTTTGTTTTTGGTTTGGTTACTGATAGTAAATTGAAATATTACTTGTGAACTCATATTTCTCTCGGGGCCTAATATACTTTATATATATTTTAAAAAGGTTAATTGTGAAATTTTTTGGAGATTATTGGTAAAGCAATATCAACTTTTGGTATTTTTTTTCAGTATTTAAGTATCACTTTAGCTCTGCAAATCTATAATCAAAGTTATACAACACTAAAAAATGATATGAATAATTGTCGATTTATATAATTCACGAACAGCTTGGTGATGATGTTTACGGATATATTCTGTCAATATTGAATTGTATTTTTACTTATTAATACAATGTTTTCAAAGAGTTTAGCAACATAGGAAATATTTATATATAATCTATACTAAAACTAATGTAACTTACAAACGTCTTTGTTCTTATGACAAATATCAATATCATTATATAATTTTGAGTAACGAAAACAGAACTGAATATTCCCTTATACGGTCACACATTTATGGAATATTCCCTTATAAGGCTATAAAAATATAACTGTCCTTTACTACATCAGCACCACAGTTTAAAATATAAAGGGACGTGGATCTTTTCGGTTTGAACGGCAGTTTTTAACATAATTTCTAGGTAACTAAACAATTTTAAATTTCGTATACTGGTAGAATGTGTTTATAAAACATCTTTTTCTCTGGGTTTTATTGAGAAAATTCTATAGTTTGTAAGATATTTGTTGTTTTTTTTCTTCAATTTCTGCAATTTCAACCAATCAGTGACGTCTATTGAGGTAAAAAAAACATTCTGTGCCGTATGAATATGTCTCCCGTTTAAGAAACAGATTGGGTTTATTTACATTTGTAAAGAAAAAAAAATACCCTATCCCCCCACCCCTAACCCTAACTAACCCTAAAACAGATTGAAATGCAATAGATCGATACTAGGGTCATAATTATGGGTGACAATTTCATATGACACCGCTAGAAAAAACTGCCATTCAAACCGAAAAGATCCAGGGACGTAACTAAATATCGTGGGGTATTTAGTCCAGCATTTAATCCAGCATCCTACTTCTTGACAGTTTACGACACAAGCATTATAAAGTGTATAATGACACTGGTGAATGATTGATATATTTTGATTTATACATACGGTAAATATAATTTGTTCAACACCCGGATAAGTAGTTAATGCATCTCTGCTAAAATTCTGAAAATTTAAATGAAATAAACACGTATTAGAATATTTTTAAATTGTTAAATATACGGAATGATAAAATTACGAAACATTTTCAAGTTGTTTAATGTAAAGTTTACATTAAAAAACTTAATACTCAATACTCAAGTGCTACAAATACCAAGTACATGTAAAATAGTTGTGTGGGTGGAGAGTCGTTCTCTTTTAGTGCCTTTTAACACACGCACCGGTAAAGTTTCCACTCATTTACTTATTTATTTTTCCTAAAATTTTCGTTGCATCTTGCAACCTTTTCAATAGTCCGACTATTGAAAAGGTTCCGACTATTGAAAAGGTTGCAAGACACAACGAAAATTTTAGGAAAAATAAATAAACGAGTGGAAACTTTACCGGCGAGTGTGTTAAATAATAAGGCACTAAAAGAGAATGACTCTCTCCAGACACAACAAAATATGCTTCAACACACGAACTCACATAAAGAATCTTGCAAACCAAACCCCAAAACGATGTAAAATAGTTTCTTAATATGTATGTGTGTATGTGTGTGTGTATATATATATATATATATATATATATATATAATATATATACATACATACATACATACATACATGAGGGCGGAGAGGATGTTTATGTCTGCTTACTACTATACGGGCACCTAGAGTAATTAGCGAAAGCAATATACATGTGGTCAAGCCATACTCTCTGGTGAATGCTGGATGTGGAATCACTTTTATGAATGCCTTTAAGCATTTAGGTATCTCAGTTGGAGAGATAAATATCATTAAAGTGAACCGGAGTAATTATAGAAGGGATTATGTAAGAGTTATTGAAAGGCTCTCACATTCGTTAATATTCTGAGAAGATCTAGTAGTTATTCAGTTGAGATTGGATGAAAATTAGCTTCTCTAACGCGAGATATAACAAAGCCAATTGGAAAAATATTGGATTATTTAATTCTTGTAGATATTAGTTAGTTTCAGGTAAAGCCAGCAAGTTGGCAGAATTGCTAACACCCTGGACAAAATGTGCACGGTATTTCTTCCGGCTCAGGGCTGGCAGAAACGTTAGCACAAGGGTGAAATGCGTTGCCGGATTTCGTCTGCCGTTACGTTCTGGGTTCAAATTCAGCCGAGGTCGACTTTGCCTTTCATCCTTTCGGGGTCGATAAATTAAGTACCAGTTACGCACTGGGGTCGATGTGATCGACTTAATACCTATGTCTGTCCTTGTTTGTCCTCTCTATGTTTAGCCCCTTGTGGGTAATAAAGAAATAGGTATTTCTTCCGGCTCAGGGCTGGCAGAAACGTTAGCACAAGGGTGAAATGCGTTGCCGTATTTCGTTTGCCGTTACGTTCTGGGTTCAAATTCCGCCGAGGTCGACTTTGCCTTTCATCCTTTCGGGGTCGATAAATTAAGTACCAGTTACGCACTGGGGTCGATATAATCGACTTAATCCGTTTGTCTGTCCTTGTTTGTCCTCTCTGTGTTTAGCCCCTTGTGGGTAATAAAGAAATAGGTATTTCTTCCGGCTCAGGGCTGGCAGAAACGTTAGCACGCTGGGTGAAATGCGTAGCCGTATTTCGTCTGCCGTTACGTTCTGGGTTCAAATTCAGCCGAGGTCGACTTTGCCTTTCATCCTTTCGGGGTCGATAAATTAAGTACCAGTTTACGCACTGGGGTCGAGGTAATCGACTTAATCCGTTTGTCTGTCCTTGTTTGTTCCCTCTATGTTTAGCCCCTTGTGGGTAGTAAAGAAATAGGTATTTCTTCCGGCTTGCGTTCAGAGTTGCAATACCACTGAGATCAGTTTTACCCTTCATCCTTTCGAGGTCGATAAATATAAGTAGCAGAGGAGCACTGAGATCGATGTAATCGATTTGCCCCCTCCCCTAAAAATTTTGATCTTGTGCCAAAGTTAGAAAGAATGAGTCAGATCCGGGTTGGTCATGATTAGTAAGCACTATGCTCAAAGGCATTCCAGTTATGACCATTCCATCTTTTTCGTTGGTGTCTAGGACTGCATTATCTAATGAGATGTTCTCTTTTTAGACGGGAGGTGTAATTTGAGGGAAATTTGATTGCGGTTTCTAGTAAGCCAAATGACCATCTAGAGGCTTTCTCGTTGGTTTGAAATTTTATTAGTAGGAGTAAGAGACATAGACTTGGTTGTGTGGTTGAGAAACTTGTTTTGCTATCATAAGATTTCAGGTTCAGTCCTACAGCGCGGCACTGTGTACAAGTGTCTTACATAACTTTAGACGGGTCGATATTTTGCGAGCGAAATTTGATACATATTGTTGAAGGAAATTGGATGGAATGCTCATATCTTCTGCAGCCTTAATTCATTTTCATTAACCCGTGTAACACTATCACAGGGGCCGTGAGTGCCCGCAGGGCCAACTCTTGTATAAGTATTCGAACAAGGTTGCAGAGATGAGAATAAACTCATCAGCCTTGCTTTCATCTCTTTGCTCCCACAAGTCACGGAAGCCATGGGCGCTGATCTTCCACTACTGACAAAGTCATTAAAGGTAGAAGTAGTAGTAGTAGTAGTAGTAATAGCAGCAGCAACAACAACAACAGAAGCGAAAACTAAATAATAATTTGTCTTGCCTTCGATCCCCAGTTTTTGAATTTTTATATTTTTGAGATGCTGTCGTAATATACATTACTTTATTGCCCACAGGGAGCTAAACATAGAGGGGACAAACAAAGGGATTAAGTCGATTACATCGACCCCAGTGTGTAACTGGTACTTATTTAATCGACCCCGAAAGGATGAAAGGCAAAGTCGACCTCGGCGGAATTTGAACTCAGAACGTAACGGCAGACGAAATACCTATTTCTTTACTACCCACAAGGGGCTAAACACAGACAGGACAAACAAGGACAGACAAACGGATTAAGTCGATTATATCGATCCCAGTGCGTAACTAGTACTTATTTAATCGACTCCGAAAGGATGAAAGGCAAAGTCGACCCCGGCGGAATTTGAACTCAGAACGTAGCGGCAGACGAAATACCACTACGCATTTCGCCCGGCGTGCTAACGTTTCTGCCAGCTCGTCGTCGTAATATATGGTGCATCTTGGACACTTTTAGACCTAGTTCTCTCTCTAGGTCTGACCAGAGCTGATTTCTTCCAGAAAGATAGCAGACAAGAAGAGAAGACCTCGAAAGAATGAAAGGCAAATTTGACCTCGGTGGTATTTGAACTCAGAGTGTTGAAACGAACACTGCTAGGTAAACTATCCAACCTTAACAACTAGACCAATTCACCGCCGTTGACTTTATCGAGTGTCGAAAGGTTTTATAGACTGCAAAATTATCGATGTATATAGCGAATAGATGAGGTGTGAGATGGAGTGATGTAAAAGTTATAGCGTAATGCTGTTTATAACATTGTGTGGAAACATTTTCACTTTACCGATTTAGTGTTTTATTAGCGTTTAATGAGAAACAAATGTGAATTCGGGGAGCATTGTTTAGAAACATACATTCATTCTGTTTATCTATTTTGTATGCAAATATAATGATTAGGTCAATTTTATTTACAGTTTACTCCCTGAAATAGTCTTGAGAGGAAAAAAAACAACATCCTATAAAAACCGATAAAGAATCAAGTAATTCAATAATTCTAAGAAGGAAATCAATCCAAATGTCATGTTTACTAGAATTGTCAGCGTCCTTAATATATTTATAGATGTAGTTATGCGTTGATCGATGAAGTGGTCGTCAAAATATAAATGTGGTTCTCTACTCACTGTCATACATACGTACGTACGTACGTACATACATACATACATACATACATACATACTCACACGTACATACATACATACATACACATACACTCACACGTACATACATACATACACTCACACATATATGCATACAGACACAAACAGAAATATATACACACACACATATACGAAACAAAGAGAGAGAAAAATCAGTGTATGTGTGAGAGAGAGAGAGAGAAAGAAAGAAGAGAGAGAGAGAGAGAGAAAGAAAGACAGAGAGAGAGAGAGAGAGAAAGAAAGAAAGAAAGAAAGAAAGAAAGAAAGAAAGAAAGAAAGAAAGAAAGAAAGAAAGAAAGAAAGAAAGAAAAAAAGAAAGCGAGAAAAAGAAAGAGAGAACGAGAGAGAGAGAGAATCTAACTGCTTGTAGGAATAGTTGGATGGTTAAGAAGTTCATTCAGCAGGTACGTAGTTCTGAGTTTGGTCTCACTGCACGGCACCTTGTACAGCTTCGGATCGAGTATTTATAAAAATATATTCCATTTTCAAAACTTAATTGAATTTACACACAGAATTGAATAGATTCTTTTTCTTTATGAACGTTTGTCTTCAAACTAATGACCGTTCTGGTCCAGGCATTGCTGATAATACGAAGCAACGGAATTGCAAACATTAAGAAACATCTCGTTTGGTATTAGAGTGCGTTCTCGTTCAATGGCTGTCCTCAGTTCATCGACTGCTGCCGGTTTTGTATCGTAAACTTCATAGTGTAAGTATCCTGTACAAAAGCCTCGTGGTATTAGCACTGCTGAACGTGGAGTATATTCTACTGAACCGCTTCATTTAATTCATCTGTTTGGAAAAACCTCATCAAGGTAGGCCCTTACCTTACTATATATATATATATATATATATATATATATAGAAATTCGGGGTGAGTACTTGATAATTATAAGCACCTGTGTATACCGTTTGGTGGTGTAGGTGGTGGAGTAAATTGATCAAAATAAAAACATGATGCGAAGGATTCAGCGGTACATATGTTTCGGGCCTTTATTAGACAGATTTATAACAATGCATAATGTATGTCTGTCGCCTTCTTCAGCCGCGCACAACAGCTTCCACAAGGACATGTGTTACATCAGAAATTCTTGGTTGGGGATGCAAATCCTCCCATTCGCGTACGACATAATGCGGCAGCAGCATAGAATTGAAGCGTCCATCTCTTTCTTCTCTCAATGTAGGATGAGGAAAAATGGATGTTGAAGTAATGTAAATAAATAAATACATGTATATACGTGAAGATGGGCGAGAATTCAGGACGAGGGATAAAAAATGTATAAAAAGTGTAAGTATAGAAAAATATAAAAATGTAGAGCATAGAGATATAAAGAGATATAAGATGTAAAGGGGGTATAAAGAATATAAAGAAATATAAAGAAATATAAATAAATGTAAAGGCATAAGGTTATAAAGTAAAAATAGAAATAGAAATAAAAATAAAAGTAAAAAAACATGATAAAAATGTAACAAAATATAAAAAAATATAAAGATAAGGGATGTATAGAGGTTAAGGACCAAGCATGGTGGTCAGGAGATTGATAAAATTTAGTTGTAGAATTGTCAGTAAATCAACAGTTTCGTCTGGGGACCTAATGCGTTGTAAATCAGAGCTGTTGAGCGTTTAATCTGGTTCCTTGAATTATTTGGACTTCTAGTACATACATACCAACATGGATACACACACCCATATACACGCGTACATATACGCCTCCAAGCCTATAAGCATACACACGCACTCGCGTGTAAACATGCATATAAACACACACACACCCACACGCACGTGCGTACACATACATACATACAACAGAATATCCGCATGTATACACGGACACTATACGTGTACACACTCACATGTACATACGCGCGCTCATCACTACATACACACACGCATATGCTCACGCTTCCAGGTCTAGATATAAGATATTAAAGGAATCACGTCTATGCGTGCACGCACACACGGCTGTGTGTACGTATGTGCGTGCACACATACACCTACACACACACACACAGAGACATATGGGTATAGCTATAAGATATCAAAATATGCATGTACATATATGCGCGCGTCTATGTATGTATGCGTATACATACGTACACGGACGCTTGCATAGTCAAAAGTGGA
The DNA here is from genome assembly GCF_006345805.1 of Octopus sinensis. Taxonomy (NCBI): domain Eukaryota; kingdom Metazoa; phylum Mollusca; class Cephalopoda; order Octopoda; family Octopodidae; genus Octopus; species Octopus sinensis. Next base: position 193,850,881 of record NC_042997.1, on the reverse strand, counting down.
TCTATAGGTAAGTAAATAAACATATATAGAGATGTAAAGCGATAAGTTAGGGGTAAGAATGAGGGTAAGAGTAAAAATTAGAAATAAAAGTAAGAAATACAGTATAAAATAAGAAATACAATGTAATAGTTAGAAATGAAATATAAAAATTATAAAAATTATAAGAGTTAAGGTAAGGGATGAAAATGAAAATGAGAATAAATGGAAGTAGAATAAGAGTAAAAATAAAATAAAATAAAATAAGATAAAAATATAATTTAACATGAGATGAAGGTGGTTGAAAGTTAGAGGTGTGTGTTAAAAGTGTCCACGTAGGGGCGGGCGGGGGGAACTGAAAAATTGGAAGGGTGGGAAGTGGAGTTTGGCGGTGTGCGTTCAACATCCGAGTTAGAAATGTGAAAGGGTATATATATAGGGAAGTAAAGAGACTATATAGGAAGGATATGGGTGTAGGAGAAGAAATATTTAGGGAAAAGAAGTCATGTATGGGAGACAAAATTTGTATATATAGGAGGAAAATGCAGGGAAACATATATGCACATACACACACCCACACACACACACACACACACGCATATATATATATATATATATGTACATATACGTACACATATGTGCGCATACATATACATACACACACGCATACGCATATACACGCACATATAGGAAAGCGGGATGTGCTGGAGCCGACAGGTTGCACCGGGTGGGAGGAAATTGCATGGGGGAGTTGGTATAAAACCTAAGCTTTGTAGTATTTGAAAGTATTAATAAGTTTGTGTATACAGGATGGTTTGAACTCTGACCTTTTGTTAATAAGATTGTGTTTGTCTTTGAATTTCAAGATGTTCAGGAGTTCTACACAACATAGTTGGCATCCTGCTCTATTATTTAAATAAGGTGCAGCTGATCCGATGATGGACCATCTGAGTTTGAAGCCTATACATTTGTCTTTTAATTCCCAAATTCTTTTAGAAAGGGAGGTGCTGTTAGCCTTATGTCTGTGTCTCAGCGAGGACCGGTGGTTGTAGTATCTGGATTTCCAGGAGGTTGAGCAACCAATATAGGTGAGTGTGTTAAACTGGGTACTCACCTCACACGAATATATTACGTTTTTCGCCCTACATGCGCCCTGCAGCGGGCACTCAGATGCACATCTGCAGTTGCATTGCATTGCATTATTCGGTCGTGTGCTGCTAATCCCAGGCGGAGGTGTTGCAATACGAGTGGGGGCGTTGATATCCTCCTGGTTGTTGATGGGTGTAGTATTTCCTCTGTTGTGTTGGCGGGAGTTATTACTAACTGTTTGGGTAGTATGGCTGCCAGTCTGGTTATATTGTCTACTGTCTAGATGAGGGGGGTTCTGTTGGTCGCTATGGTTTGCTCTTGATCTAGCTGTTCTAATATTAATATAGTTATGTTTAGCTATGAGGCAGCTCATGTTGGGCAGGGTAGAGTAAGAAATCCTAATGGTTTTGTTGGAGAAGATACTTCTATACTTGTGGGTGGGTGGGAAGTTGTTGGAAATGATAGAGAATATTCTCTTACATAACTTACCTCTAACTGCTAAGTTGTAAGGTAAGTTGAACCATATGTATTTGCGTAATCTATTATCCCTTCTATTTCTCCTAATAGGACCTATATTGTTCTCGTCGGGAGGGTTACTATTGTGTGCTATGCTATTAGTTCGCCTATTTCCTATACGTTGTTTGGAGTTTAAATTAGAATTATCGCTAGTGTGAGTTGAGTGCTGAGTTCGATTATAATTGGGAGTTTTATGGCAGACGGACGCTCCCGGGTGGTCTACATATGATATTCTCTGGTTATACCCGGCACTATAGAGAGCCTGGTTGTAGTGTTGTGCGTGATTATTGAAAATTTCTCTATTAGAGGATAGTTTTGTCAGTCTGTCTGAGATGGCTTGGACCGTGATGCTAATTATACAGGGTGGATGGTTGGAAGAGGTATGGATGTATTTGGTAGTTTCTCCGGGTTTCCTATACGGGTGGTGAAGGTGCTTATTCAGGTCTAACGTAACATCTAAGAAGTTTACTATTTTAGTATTGGTCATAAATTCTAGTTTAAGATTGAAGGATTTGAAAAAAAGCCTGATCTTTTTCCTAATTCTTTCTAGTTTACTCCTATTGTTGGTGGGGTATATGAAGAGAGCGTCGTCTCTGTATAGACCCCCCTGAAGATCCGGTACCTCGGAGAAAAGCTTCTTGAGCAGGTAGGCCCCGACCAAGTCAGTCACCTGAGCTGAATCGCTCGAGCCCATAGCCACATCAAAATTGTCGGGGGTATCGGATCTGGTCCAGAGTCTACCGTCGAATTCTATTATGGTTTTTCTAGCTAATAGTATTATGTCAATTTTTTCTCTGTCTATGAGTGAAAGGTTGCGGGCAAATATAAGGGATTTGTTAAGTAAGATGGGGGATATACTGGCGTAGTAGCTAGCTATGTCGAATTGGATGAATGAGTAGTCGGGCCTATTGGTGATAGTGTTAAACCATTCTAGCACATCGTCGGTGTTAATCCATAGTTGGAGTGGGATGTGGGGTTTGATGTGTGGGATCACCTTGTCCAGGATAGTCTTGCTAAGTCTGCCGATATCTGATTTAGTCGGACAGATTAATCGTACTCCAACATTATCTGGGAAGTCTTTCTTATGGTCTTTAATAGTAATTTTCTCGTCCACCCATCAATTCTATGCTGCTGCCGCATTATGTCGTACGCGAATGGGAGGATTTGCATCCCCAACCAAGAATTTCTGATGTAACACATGTCCTTGTGGAAGCTGTTGTGCGCGGCTGAAGAAGGCGACAGACATACATTATGCATTGTTATAAATCTGTCTAATAAAGGCCCGAAACATATGTACCGCTGAATCCTTCGCATCATGTTTTTATTTTGATCAATTTACATATATATATATATATATATATATATATCTTTCCTTCTCCTATGTTTCCGACGAAGAGCTCCGTTCGAAACGTTAAACCCTCCTTCTTTCCTTCTTTCCTGAGCGTCCAATAATACTATATTTGTTCCACGTCCTCGCGTTGTTGTGTTTTTTTGCGCTTTCTTGTTTGGATTAACTTATATATATATATATATATATATATATATATATATATATATATATATATATATATATATAAGCAATAATAAATCTCCGAGCGAGGTATAAACAGTAGCTGCAACACATCGTGAAGTATTTTTGCCACTTAAATGTGGCTAACCCGTAAGGGTGGATGCTACTGTAGCTTGTAGCCCCAGGAGTGTGTCAATAGCCAGCTGGGGGAGGTGTCCTCCTGGGGCTACAAGCTACAGTAGCATCCACCCTTACGGGTTAGCCACATTTAAATGGCAAAAATACTCCACTATATATATATACACACACATTAGCAATGCATCCCGACGTTGCCCGTGTGTTATGACCTACAGCCATATTGTATGGCAGAATCGGTACAGCTGGTATATAGTTAATGGAATAATGGAAGTTATTGTTTGTTTAAAAGTAAAGTGGGGGAGGGGTACAATTTGTATGGGTTTGCATGAAAGCGCTTTCTCTTAAGAAGGATCACAAACTATGTATTGTTTCATCATATAAAAAGGGGGTTTATACAATTTTGCCCAGAAATCACGTTTTCAAAATTTTAGTTTCCCCCCGTCCCCACCGCAATTTCTTAATTTGTAACTTTTTTTACAAATTGTTTTTTTTTTATCCATGTAGATAAAGAGATTACGAATCTGGGAAATATATTTCTTTTTAAAGTTTAACTTTTCTTCAAGAAACATTCAATGCCCCTTCCCCCACCTCGTCCACCCATCACCTACCCGCTTTCAAAAAGCTAAAATAACCCAATGTTTCACTTTCGTCTGATGCTTAACGCATACGTAGACTGGTACTGAAATAACAGACATAAAAACTATTAAAGTACCACTAGAAAATCAGACATGCTAAAAGCAGCAGGTAAACGACATTATTTCTGAAGAAACTTCCCTCCTTTCCAAAAAGCTAAAAGGGAAACATTGGGAGTTTGTAGCTTTTTGAAATTGGTGAGGTGATGGGTGGATGTTTGGGAAGGAGATTTTAGTGTTTCTTTAAGAAAAAAGAAAGAAGGAAATTTTTAAAGATTCACACTCTCTGTTTTTTTTTTCTATGTGGATTACTAAGAAAAAAAATTCGAAAAAAGTAAAATAATGAAGAAATTGGGATGGGGAGGGAGAACATCAAAATATTGAGAGTGTGTTTTTTGGGCGAAATCCGAATGTCCTGTATCGAAAACATAAGAATCGGAAGAAATTTAGGGAAAAAATCCTGGGGGTGGGGGTGAATGCCAACCCAGACATGCTAGAAACAACAGGTAAAGGACAGGATTTCTGAGAGAACTTCGTTTTAAGCTTATATCGAAGATCAGGTTTTTAAATACACTCATCACAAACATGAATTACAGAATAGAAAAAGGTGATTTCAATTGAATTTGAGCTGTAATTTTGCGCGTGCAGATAGCAAGAATTAACATAATTCATACAAAAGTTTTAGCTAGAGTGTGTGCGTGTGCGTGCGTGTGTGCATGTGTGTGTGTGTGTGCGTGTGTGCGTGTGTGTGTGTGCCAGCCAAAGGAAGTTGTTTTATGACATTCTTTCTTTTGGTTCTGCATCAGGGCATTATTATTACTATTATTATTATTATTATTATTATTATTATTATTATTATTATTATTATTATTATTATTATTTAAGGCGGCGAGCTGCCAGAACCGTTATTGCGCCGGACAAAATGCTTAGCAGCATTGCATCCGTCCTTACGTTCTGAGTTCAAATCCTGTCGAGCTCGACTTTGCCTTTCATCCTTTCAGGGTCGACAAAATAAGTACTCGTGAAACACGGAGGTCGATGTAATCGACTTAATCTCCTCCCGCAAGCTGCCCTTGTGGAAAAAAAATCGAAATCCTTATTATTATTATTATCTCTTTTATCACAGAATTTATTGCAGCTCCCGGAGTCTGGCAAGCGTAGCGGGCTTACTACCTGCAGCCTACGGTACCATGCTATTCGTTCTTTTCAGCTATCTCATACTTACCTGATTATTCTGGCCGAGTCAAGGAGGCAAACCTTTTGTGTTAATTCTGCTGCACGCTGTTCCAGTTTCCTTTATATTCTTCTTGATACCTTCTGATGCTGTCCCCAAGGAGCCAACAATAATTGACACTACCTTCACCTTCTTCATCTTCCACAGTCGGGCTATTTCGTACTTAAGGAGTTGAGTCTATTTTTCGCCTTCCTTCTTGACTATTTGTGGGTCAAAGGGGTGGGGAGGGACACATCAACTATATATATTTCTTTACTACCCACAAGGGGCTACACACAGAGGGGACAAATAAGGACAGACAAACGGATTACGTCGACCCCAGTGCGTAACTGGTACTTAATTTATCGACCCCGAAAGGATGAAAGGCAAAGTCGACCTCGGCAGAATTTGAACTCAGAACGTAACGGCAGACGAAATACAGCTACGCATTTCGCCCAGCGTGCTAACGTTACTGCCAGCTCGCCGCCTTATATATCAACATCAACTATATAGTATATGAGGTGCATCTTGTCGACCACCACTAGAGGATTTTGCTAGTCTCCAATTCCGTGACTCTCTGCGGTTTGTGCTCATACCACGTCTTGCCTCTCTCTAACCCCAACTTTTCGCAGTTTCCAGTGTAGCACTTTTGTTATCTCATCGTGCCGCCACAACTTGTAATGGTTTTCGGCACACTGTCATCACCATATCACCATCATCAACACAACTAACACGCCCACCAGCAGAATTAGATCGACCCCAATACGTAACTGGTTTTTAATTTATCGACCCCGAAAGGATGAAAGGTAAAGTCGACCTCGACCGAATTTGAACTCAGAACGTAAAGACAGACGAAATACCGCTAAACATTTTGTCCGATGCAATAACGGTTCTGCCAGCTCACCGCCTGAATAATAATAATAATAATAATAATAATAATAATAATAATAATAATAATAATAATAATAATAATAATGATAATAATTTACCTTGATATGAGATCACCATGTCGCGCACATATGGTTGTGATGCATGTGCCTGGTGTACCCTTATCAGACGGGTAGTCATGATGGGTATATTGGGCTTCGTATATTTTACCCCAGTGTCACTTTGATGGCATGAACTGCTCTCTCACTCAATAATAATAATAATAATAATAATAATATAATAATAATAATAATAATCCTTTCTACTAAAGGCTCAACGCCTGATATTTTCGTGGAGGGAACTAGTCGATTACAACGACCCCAGTTTTTTTTTTTTACTGGTACTTAATTTATCGATCTCGAAAGGATGTCAGACGAAGTCGTCTTCGGCGGAATTTGAACTCAGAACGTAAAGACGGACGCAATGCCGCTAAGCATTTTGTTCGACGCAATAACGATTCTGCCAGCTCGCTGCCTTAATAATAATAAAAATAAAAATAGGCAGTGAGCTGGCAGAACTTTTATTGCGCCGGACAAAGTGCTTAGCGGCACTGCGTCCGCCCTTACGTTCTGAGTTCGAATTCCGCCGAGGTCGACTTTGCCTTTCGTCCTTTCAGGGTCGATGAAATAAGTAACAGTTACACACTGTTATATATTATCGACTAACCCTCACCCTCAAAATTTCAGTTCTTGTGTTCTAAAGTAGAAAAGTTTGGTGACGGTGATGGTGGGGATGAGGGTAATTCTGCTGGTAGGTGTGCTAGTTTTGTTGGTGTTGGTGTTGCTGATGGTGATGAGGATGTGGTAATGACAGTGTAGGTAGCAGTGTTGGTGGTCATTGGGGCCGTCGGTGCTGTTAACTGTCCGTACTATGGTCTAATACTGTAAACTTTACGCGGAACATTTCAAGGCATCAAAAGAAAGCCGCCATTTTAATTCCGTTATCGATGCGTGCAACTTAATAGGTCGGAACATAATTTGAAGTTAATTACAGAAATGTGTGATGAGAGAAATAATGAAAGAGAAATGATTGGGATGCACAGAGAGAGAGAGAGAGAGTGAGTGAGAGAGAGAGAGAGAGAGAGAGAGATACTGGAATATTAGAAAGAGAGAGAGAGAAATGCGGTAAGAGTTAGAGATGAAAAATAAAGAAAAGTCGCAGACAACTGTCAGACATTTATGAACTACATATATATATGTATACACACACATACACACACACACACACACACACACATATATATATATATATATATATATACACATATATAATACACTATATATACATATATATGTCTATATGTATATATATATGTATCTATATATGTGGGTGCGTGTATATATATATATATCTTCGTCTTTTGTTTTTTTTTGGGAAATTCTCATATATATATATATATATATATATATATATATATATATATATATATATATATTATATATATATATATATATGCAGATATATATATATATATAATATATATATATTATAATATATATATAAGCGGACGCTAAACGATGATGATTTACACATATATATGTATATATACATACACACACATATATATATATATATTCATACACACACACACATACACACAGATATATAGAGGAACAATAGTTATATATATAAATAAATGCACATAAACATACATATACATGATGCACATATGTATTGCTGAAATTACATTTCGCAGGATTCATAAGGAACTTCACGAACAAAAAAAAAAAACAAGAAAAAAAAAACAAAAAAGAGACAGAAAAAGAAAGAAAGAGAGAAAGAAAAAAGAGAGAAAAAAGAAGAAAAACCGAAAAATTGCTTTGTTCACCGAGGTCTTTATAAATCTTTCACACATGATATATTTCTTGTTAACCTGAGATATTTTATTCCAGCATTAATTATATAATGCTAATTTCCTAAGACGACATTCAAATTATTCTACTGTAGAATTGTGTAATTAGAAAATCTTTCAGTCATTTACAACCGTAGACTCACCGCGACTAAATACGATATATTCTGGTCCATTGAGTTACTTTCTTCCATGTGTGTATACTGTGTTCCAACTACTTTTTAGTTCGGCAGTTTATCTGTGCTGAGTCTCTGATGATAAAGGCGACAGTATATTTTGGTATCACCAATATCCTGCCTGCAGGACTCCCCAGCTTCCCCCACCCCTCCACACGCACAAAAACTAGCAAAAGATGTGTCTCGATCCTGGCACTTTAACGTCTGCTTATGTGTTCACTATATGTCTTGTAATATGTTTGACCAGGTTACTATTTTTGTATAATCAATTAGATTTTATGGACAAGATATTTACTGATTTTGTGCGTGTGTTCGCGCACGCACGTACGCACATTCACTCACGCACACATATACACACACATACACACATATGTATGTATGTATATATATATACATGTCTAAAAAGTGACTTGAATCTGCATTAATTACCATTCATAGACGCAAAATCACGTCTGGTCCTTGAGATGTTGTCGATCAAAGTTCATATATAATAATAATAATAATAATAATAATAATAATAATAATAATAATAATAATAATAATGAATAATAATAATAATAATAATAATGAATAATAATAATAATAATAATAATAATAATAATAATAATGAATAATAATAATAATAATAATAATGAATAATAATAATAATAGTAATAATAATAATAATAGATATTAGGGAAAATGATTCCAAACTTACAGGGAAAAATTCAATTTAGTAATACTAAATCAAATTTCACAATATATAATACATGTATATAAATTAGAGAAGAACCATCATGTAGCAATTCAACAATGATATACTTAAACCATACCATACAGAAAAAAATTAAAGATACGATAAAACATTTATCTAGAACTAAATAAAGTACAAATAATAAATAAATAATATATAATTATATACTATTTATTTATTATTTCTTACTTTATTTAGTTCTAGGTAAGTGTTTTATCGTATCTTTAATTTTTTTCTGTATGGTATGATTTAAGTATATCATTATCATTGTTGAATTGCTACATGGTGGTTCGTTAATTTATATACACAATTCTTAAACAGGACGTCAAACATTAAAGCAAGGCAAAAATTTGAAGGCATATGCAATATTATTGTAGGAAGAAATTCCTATAATAATATTGTATATGACTTGAGATGTTTGCCTTGCCTTAATGTTTGTTGTCCTCTTTAACAATTGTATATCCGCTGCATCGGAAATCTGCAATGGCTCCATAACTACCGTCTCGGCTATAACATTGGAGTGCAGCACTTACCTAGCGCACCTAATCGTTTACATCACCTGTGAACTAAACCCCCACATTTTGCATATATATATATATATATATATATATATATATATATATATTAGTATATATTATATATGTGAGTGCATACATACATACATTCTTACAGGCATACATACATGCATACATATATACTTTTCCATCTGCAGTTTATCCAGATTACAATTTCAGGTTAATACCAGTAATTATTGGGGTACTGGGATATGTAGCACTCTGCCTAAATACCAATCTTGAGAAATTAGACTTCTCAAAACCAGAAATGAGAAAGCTGATTCAAAGACTACAGATCCAAACCATCACTGGAACTGTAAAAATCTGTAAAACTTTGCAGACGTTTATTATTTAAGTATACACGAACATCTCTGGATATGCAAATATATGCATGACAGGGCATACATAAATCTGCACACATACATATATACATACATACGAACGTACATACATACGTACGTACATACATACATACATACATACATACATACATACATACATACATACATACAAACAAAAATACCCTGTTGCTGATGTTGAAATTCCAATGAAGGAGCCTTGGATCTAGGTTAGAAACCGGTTCTTTTTCTATTAGCAAGAAATCTTGAAATAAAACTGAACAATGACATACATACATACATGCATACATGCATACATACACACACGAGCCGAAGCCCGTCCACCCGCACACACACACATACACATGCACTCTCTCTCTCTCTCACACACACACACGCACACAAGCACATATATCTTTCGGGTTTCTCTAAGAAGCGGTGCACGGTACCAGAATTTTCGACTCAAGTCAAAAATATAACTACTTCAAATCGTTAAGTGATGGTCTGGACCGGCCAGTTTGCATTGGCATCAAGTCGCATAAGCTGTGATAACGAAGTTCTATGTATATAACACACACACACACACACACACACACACACACACACACACACACACACACACACACACACACAACACACACACACAACACCACACACACACACACTAATACATGTAAAAACACAAGATGTAAGAAATATCTGAGAGGCATTATCAAAAGAGCTTAATGAATCACACACACAACACCACACACACACACGCGCGTACATGTAAAAGATATATTTGTATATGTACACATATAAATATGTAATGTACGTGTGCGTTAATGATTATATACACAGATTTATTGATAAAATAATCTATTAGATAATCAGGTGAGATAGCGCAACGAATGTATAATGGATCTTGAGCGTTCTCTTTGAAATGACCAATATATGTATGTGTGTGTTTGTGTTTGTGTGTGTTTGTTTGTATGTGTGTTTGTTTGTGTTTGTGTGTGTATGTGTGCATCAGGTGGCCTTTGCTTTTTACTGCTTGTCTTTTGTTCTCTGCCTAGCTATATCTATAGCGCAGTTCTCTAACAGTTGACTACGTTCTTTTCAGAAATCCTACGCTATTTGTTTACTATAGTTACACTATGCAGGCGGTCATCTTTGTTATTGTTACTAGCAGTAACGCCCGGCGTTGCTCGGGTTTGTTTCGACCCTTTAGAATTGGAATTTTTGAAAAGTAAAACTTTTGCATTATTTAGCTTGTTATTCTCTTTAAGTGAACATTTTTCTGGTTGAAATACACCGAAAAATGGCGATACAGCAGTCAAAAAATCGTAAAAAATAGGGATTTTCATAGAAAAAAAGCACTTTTTTGATGTAAATAACTGTTGGTCTTAACATGGTCTGATTTAAATTTTTTCTTCTACGGAAGGAAGAGCAAGCCTTCTTCTACCATACTCTCAATTTTGGTCAAGTTGCGTCGCAGGGTCTCGGAGGAGATAGTGTTAGTTGAAGGTCACCAAACCTATCATACACAGACAACTTCAGCTTTATATATAGAGATTATTTCAAATACGTATGTCTTGGAGGGGGATTTAACTGCTATTTCCAACAAGTCAGTGCAATACTATGAAGGCTTCTTTCTTTGGCTCATATCAGAAGAGATAGGGTGACGTCATTGCAATTGTTGAATGAAATTTTTTAGCTTAATTAATCAAGCGAAATTAACTTTTTAACTGTGGCAAAGAATGAGGATGAATGTGATATGTAAAATAAAAATAAATGCGCCCTTTTAAAGCCTAACCAGGCTCGTGGGCCCGGTTTCTCGGTTTCAATGGCGTATGTGTTCACCAGTTGGACGGGACGCCAGTCCATTGCAGCGTTACTCATTTTTGCCGGCTGGGTGGACTGGAGTAACGTGAAATGAAGTGTTTTGCTCAAGAACACAACGCATCGCCCGGTCCAGGAATCGAAACCACAATCTTACGATCATGAGTTCAACACCCTAACCAATAAGCCACGCGTCTCCACTATGAATGTAATATGTATCACAACATAACTATATTGTTTTTCTTACCTTCTTTCTGGGATTCTTTCGAAGCATGAAATTCTTTCAGATCTTAAGAATTAATTCAATGTTTTAAGGTAGTGATAATTTTATTGCTTATGTGAGTTCATCCGAAGTTATTAGGACTATGTTGGGGATAGACTTGAACGGTTGGAGTGGCTTAGACAATGCTTTGTAGTCCTTAATCTAATCTTCCTAGACGTAGTTAAAACACAAAAACAAAAGGATCTTTTCAGTTTGAACGGCAGTTTTTAACATAATTTCTAGGTAACTAAAATTTTTTTACTTCGTATACTGGTAGAATGTGTTTATAAAACATCTTTTTCTCTTGGCTTTATTGAGAAAATTCTATAGTTTGTAAGATATTTGTTGTTTTTTTCTTCAATTTCTGCAATTTCAACCAATCAATGACGTCTATTGAGGTAAAAAAACATTCTGTGCCGTATGAATATGTCCCTCGTTTAAGAAACAAATTGGGGATATTTACATTTGTGAAGAAAAAAAGATACCCTTCCCCCCCACCCCTAATCCTAAAACAGATTGAAATGCAATAGATCGATACTAGGGTCATAATTATGGGTGACAGTTTCATATGACACCGCTAGAAAAAACTGCCGTTCAAACTGAAAAGATCCTACTACGCTAAGAGAGTATGTCATACGTACTCGATATAAAGTAACTAATATTACCGTCGAAACATTTCAAAGTGGAGGACATTTAATTACTTGACTCTAATTGGATTTGATACTTGATTACAACTATTTCCAGTACAGCTATTTGTGTTAATTAAAAGATCATAAAAGCATTCGTTTAAAATGTCGAATCAGAAAGTTTGCGCTGTCTGTCATGAAATAAAAGAGGCAGGATAACGCTGGAATTGAACTTTACTCGATCGTGAAATCAGCAAGTTTGCAGTTCAATAATTTACGTTATTTCAGTTTCGGGCAACATTTATGTAGTTACATGGCCTAGTGGTTAGAGCAGCGGACTCGCGGTCGAGGGATCGCGGGTTCGAATCTCAGACCGGGCGATGTGTGTGTTTACGAGCGAAACACCTAAGCTCCACGCGGCTCCGGCAGAAGGTAATGGCGAACTTCTGCTGACTATTTCGCCACAACTTTCTCTCACTCTTTCCTCGTGCATCTTGCAGCTCACCTGCGACGGACCGGTGACCCGTCCAGGTGGGGAACCTATACGCCAAGGAAACCGGCCCTTATGAGCCAGGCGTGGCTCGAGAAGGAACAAACAAATATATATTACATTGGTATTGGATCACTAATCTATGTGTATTTCTATTATTTTTTTTCAGTCTTAGGAAGACTGGTCACTCTGTTTCCATTGCGTATAAGTGGCCGAAATCACAATATTCTCCCTGAACAGGACACCGCTCCGTCGCAGGGTCTAAGGCCAGGAATTTTTGAGGAGAGGGGAGAAGTCGATTACATTGATCACAGTACTTAACTGGGTTTTTATTTTATAGATCCCAAAGGGATGAAAGGTGAAGTTGACCTCACCAGATTTTGAACTCAGAATGTAAAAAAGCCGGAAGAAATGTCACTAAGCATTTCGCCCGGCGTGCTAACGTTTCTTATTTGTTTATTGCCCACAAGGGGTTACATAGAGGGGACAAACAAGGACAGACAAAGGGATTAAGTCGATTACATCGACCCCAGTGTGTAACTGGTACTTAATTTATCGACCCCAGTGCGTAACTGGTACTTAATTTATCGACCCCGAAAGGATGAAAGGCAAAATCGACCTCGGCGGAATTTGAACTCAGAACGTAACGGCAGACGAAATACCGCTAAGCATTTCGCCCGGCGTGCTGACGGTTCTGCCAGCTCACCGCCTTAGTCACATGCTATACTGTTTTACCAAACTGTCGCCTTTTTCGTTGTGATATATAAAAGAATCTCAGATTGATCTATAGAAAGAATTGTTTCTGAGTGAATCCTGATGGTCAAAAGTTGGTTTAAATATGCAAATATCCGAAGCAAAAGTCAACCAATCAATCAATCTAAAACGTACTTAAGGATTAAATAATAGTTAGGTTCGCTTTGCAGCGGTAAAGAGAATCACTTAAACTGATCAGAAATGATGGATTGCCGTTGGCTTCCACTGAGATACGCAATTTTATATCGAAATAACCACACACACACACATATACAAGCACACACAACACAGCGCAATGCTATAAGGAACGAATAAGTCATGCAACTTGGTTTAGTGGTCAATCGGCTTAAGACATCAAATCAGAAAATCTTGTCATTCAGAAGAAGCGTATTTTTAGTTTAATTAACAATTAGAAATATGCCACTGCCTCTTATATGCCGCGAATTTTGCCTTTCACCTTCTTATATAACTATATTTATTTGCTTTCACTGAATTTCTCGCTAAGTGACTCCTGAGGAAATACAGTATATTGTTTTTCAGTATAATATAATTATGGCTGTACGGCAGGATAACTGAATTTCTCCTGATCGGAAGCATTTGCAAATATCGTTGGTAAAGGCAAGATCAATATTCTCTTTCATTTTATCCCAGTTAACCCGAACCGAATTTATAAAGGTTACTAATGCTGCTAAAACGGATGATTATTAAAAGATTATGGAACCTACCTAATTATCCTATATATAAAGCAAAGGAAAATAATTATTATAATATTGAGAATATTATAGGCGTAGGAGTAATTGTGTGGTAAGTAGCTTGCTTACCAACCACATGGTTCCGGGTTCAGTCCCACTGCGTGGCACCTTGGGCAAGTGTCTTCTACTATAGCCTCGGGCCGACCAAAGCCTTGTGAGTGGATTTGGTAGACGGAAACTGAAAGACGCCTGTCGTATATATGTATATATATTTATGTGTGTGTATGTGTTTGTGTGTCTGTGTTTGTTCCCCTAACATCGCTCGACAACCGATGCTGGTGTGTTTACGTTCCCGTAACATAGCGGTTCGGCAAAAGAGACCGATAGAATAAGTACTAGGCTTACAAAGAATAAGTCCTGGGGTCGATTTGCTCGACTAAAGGCGGTGCTCCAGCATGGCCACAGTCAAATGACTGAATCATGTAAAAAAATACTGACAGAATACATACACACACACACACACACGAACACACATACATGCACAAGATACGTACACACACACACATACACACGTATATGGGAAAACACAGGCACACGTATAGGAGAAATTCGAGATACTTTGATGTCCAAGAAAAAAAAAACGAAATTGCTATCGTTGCAAAAGAAACGTTGAGCCTTAAGAGGAGCCACAGTGTAAGATTACTGTGTAAACGTAATAGCAAGATAATCAAAGTGGGTAAACGGTTAATTTATCGCTCCATAGATATTGAGTTCCTACTACTTCTGGTGGTTTTGTTGTCTCTCTGATTGTGTCAATATAGTTTCTGTTATAGATATTTTGTTTACCTGCCTGGCTATTGACACCGGTAGGCTGGTCGCTTAACCATTATATAATCTGATTTATATCCGCCTAATGTACATAAATCCTTAACTGAATAGAAACGTTATTACCTCTTTAGGTTTATGGGGGACATCATGTCGTAAAGAGAAAATGAGATTTCGTTTTATTTGTCAGATAAATATATTTACTATATAGTTATAAATGAGTAAAACATTTGTATGTAACCAACAATGAAAGCAATATCGTCATGAGGTTTTATTCAGATAAGAAATAGTACGACATAATATAACATGTCGCATACGATAATCGTGATATGAGAAACACAAAATCTTGCTAACTCAGCTCATAAATTTCCTGTAATTAAATCCTCACGCGCTTGAGGGGAGAAATGTCGAGATATTTATGGATTAGAAGAGATCTAACTTATAGCCAGTGTCTGTTGATTGAACCTATTTTAAGTATGAATAAATTTTATCACAAATTCTTCCTTCGCCTGCTTCTGAGAATGATCTTACGTAATAGATTGGCGCTTCTGCTGTTGCTGTTGTTGTTTATTCCCGCATCAGTCTTGGTCAAGTAGAAATATGATCAAAGATATTCTAGCTGCGACCATCTCACCTTTTCAGACGCATTTTATCTAAAGCAGTGTTTCTCAATCGGTGTCCATATAAGATTTTGTGGAGCCTACCCAAACAAAATACTAAATTGAGGACCTACAATAGTAGTTTAAAGCCCCCTAAAAAATTTTGTTTTAGATTATGTATTGATATGTATTGCAAGAAACCGCCAGATTTCGTTCTCTACCATTTTACATAGTTCAACCTACAAAAGTTCATGTGGGAAAAACAAAAATGGGAATTTTGAAAGGAGTTTCTATAAAACTATTTTTTAAACATCGAATGGCTATGATGGGGTCTATCAGAATACAACAGAAATCAAAGGGGTCCACTGGTAAAAAAAATAGTTGAGAAACCCTGATCTAAAGCTACATTACTCTATGTGCCATTTTGTTAAAGATAGCAGGATGGGATTTTATGGGATTTCTTAGAAAACTGATTAATTCCCTCGAGCAGTGTCTCTAGAAGTAGAGGGTCTGTGAGGATTGAAAGGAGCTAGGGTGAAGTGATGGGAGCGATAAGTTGCCATGCCTAATAAAAATTAACTCTGATTTCCATGCCCATTTTACACCATATTTTCTTGTGTACCAGGGGTCTAATTTAGTTATAAATTATAGGTCTTTTAATTATTTTAACCAAATATGTTCTAATTCGTTATATAAACCATCACATTGCTTTACAGCATGGTTATGACAAGTGACTTCTGTGGTATAGAACGAATGTTATATTTATAGCGGAAGGCGGCGAGCTGGCAGAATCGTTAGCACACCGGGTGAAATGCCTAGCGGTATTTCGTCTACCGTTACGTTCTGGGTTCAAATTCCGCCGAGGTTGACTTTGCCTTTCATCCTTTCGGGGTCGATAAATTAAGTACCAGTTACGCACTAGGATCGATATAATCGACTTAATCTGTTGTATGGATACAAACTCTACTCCGTCATCTCATTGTTAAAGGGGATGGGGGAAGGCAAATATTTTCACTAATATTTTTGGTGGGAGTGGAAAAATGGCTCAATTTATGTCTGAGGGTCATTGCTCTAGACTGCACATAAAGAAATTATCGACTTAAAAGAATTATTTCGAAGCTCAAGTATATTTTCAAAAGCTTGGTTATGAATCATTCTGGCACAAAATGAAAAGCAAGTATTCTCAACTTTGGCAAGAAACTAAATTACTGTTAATTGCTTTTCATTCTTCATATTTAGCAGAGAAAGAATTTAGTGCAGTGTCGCAATTGCTGACTAAGCAACAAAATAAAATTGCAATTAGTCAAAGGGGGGACTTAGAATTTCTTTTGACTAACATTGAACCTGATATAGAAATTTTGGTTAGATATTATCAGGCACCTGGAAGTCATCAGCCTGCAATGTATAACGCAAAATTACAACGTTTGGCTTTATTATAAGTGTAGGCGTGGCTGTGTGGTAAGAAACTTGCTTCTCAATCACATGATTCCGAGTTCAGTCCCACTGCGTGGTACCTCGGACAAATGTCTTCTATAGCGCCTTGTGAGTGGATTTGGTAGAGGGAAACTGCGTGTGGCTGTGTGGTAAGAAGCTTGCTTCTCAATCACATGGTTCCGAGTTTAGTCCCATTGCATGGCACCTCGGGCCAACCAAAGCCTTGTGAGTGGATTTGGTAGAGGGAAACTGCGTGTGGCTGTGTGGTAAGAAACTTGCTTCTCAGTCACATGGTTCCGAGTTCAGTCCCACTGCGTGACACCACGGACAAGTGTCTTCTATAGCTTCGGGCCAACAAAAGTCTTGTGAATGGATTTGGTAGACGGAAACTGAAAGAAGCCTGTCGAATATATACACGTGTGTGTCCTTGTATCTGTGTCTATCCAACCACCACCTCTTGACAACCGGTGTTGGTGAGTTTATGTTCCCCGTGACTTAGCAGTTTGGCAAAAGCATAGGATAGCTTAGGATAGCAGCTCTGGTCTATTTTAGTTTTGCTCATAAGAACAGTTTTGATTTTGTCTGAGCCAAACCTTCTCATTGCTCCAATTTATAGAAAGCTGGAATAGGTCGTTCGGAGTGATTAAGCACACACAGCGCAGAGTCATACCTGACATTCTATCGTTGGTGGTCGAGGTTTTCTCTGTTGCTCTTTCAATTACGTACTGCAATTGTTGTAACTAGAGATGGATATGTTTCCCTTAAATAGGCGTAGAAGTGGCTGTGTGGTAAGTAGCTTGCTTACAGCCACATGGTTCCAGGTTCAGTCCCACTACGTGGCATCTTGGGCAAGTGTCTTCTACTATAGCCTCGGGCCGACCAAAGCATTGTGAGTGGATTTGGTAGACGGAAACTGAAAGAAGCCCGCCGTATGTATGTATATATATATATATATATATATGTGTGTGTGTGTGTGTGTGTGTGTGTGTGTGTGTTTGTGTGTATATGTTTGTGTATATGTGTTTGTCCCCGCAACATCACTTGACAACCGATGCTGGTGTGTTTACGTTCCCGTAACCTAGCGGTTCGGCAAAAGAGACTGAGAGAATAAGTACTAGGCTTACAAAGAATAAGTCCTGGGGTCGATTTGCTCGACTAAAGGCGGTGCTCCCGCATGGCCACACAGTCAAATGACTGAAACAAGTAAAAGAGTAAATGCAAGAATTTTATTTTTTTCTATCACGAAAAAAAAAAAAAAAGCAAAAAAATTAAACACAATCTTCATCTATTTAACGATTCACTTCGTAGAGTTATATACATTATCATGAAGTTGTATAAATCCATTATCATACACGAATGGGAATAAATTACTTGGCTGCAGTAATAGTTTTAGAATGGCTTCCTTAATAAATCTTCCAAGTAAACACAAAATTATATGTGCATCATTGTTTATTCGTTCAGTTTTGTTAATGTTTTTCCTGAATTATAAGGTTATACCAGAGGGCTTTGGTCTGGAGGAAGCGACTGTGGCTGTGTAAACACGTACACTACCTTCAGAAATTAATTAGCACCCTTGATTTGCTCTTCACTCAAGGTATGTGCTGTCACCTAGTGGCCATATCTCGAACTATTGCTTTGTTGCGAGTTCACTGTTGCGCAGAACGATGACGTAACTTTGTTTGCAGAGCAGTTTGAGAGTCTACAGCCTTATGATGTTGACATAGCAGTGCAACAACAACTTGGAGTGCGGATGCAGACAAATCTTCCTTTGTTTAATAGATATAGGTAGCGCCTCGCAAGGACCGAAATCACCATACTAATTTTATCATCGCGTAAGACGTTTTGAACAGCTCATAGGCTAATTAATTTAACCTATTTAATGTAGAAATTTGAGAAGTGCTAATTAATTTCTGACGCAAGTGTATGTTTATCTAAATCTGCATATTTCTAGTCACAGTATATGATTGTTAAATGATGAATAAAACCCGAGAAAAGTAAACAAGCCTTAATATGTTTCATGCATCATAAAGCGGTGAGCTGGCAGAATCGTTACCGCGCTGGGCAATAATGCTTAGCGGCATTTCGTACGTCCTTAGGTTCTGAGTTCAAATTCCACCAACGTCGATTTTTGTCTTTCATCTTTCTTTCGGGGTCGAAATCGCTGGCCTTGTACCAAAAATTTGAAACCAACGTCATATCCATCCACCTCTCTCTCTCTTTTTGTGTGTATTGCTGTGTAGTAAAAAGCTTGCTTCCTAACCACACGTTTCCGGGTTCAGTCCCATTGCGTAGCAGCTTGAACAAGTGCCTTCTACTATAGCCTCGGGCCAACAAAGATTTATGAGTGGATTTGGTAGACGTAAACTGGTAGAAAGCCGTCGTATATATATATTTATATATATATATATAAGGTTGTCCCAAAAGTTCGTAGAAAGTCTTGGAAAATAATGGTCTTTATTTTGAGGAATAATTTTTGTTGTTTTTGTTAGTACTTGGCGAGTAAAAATTAAATTTTCGCAAGTGTTTACGAACTTTTGGGACAACCTAATATATATATATATATATATATATATATATTGGCCTGCTCGCTTAGCCAGCGGGGTGGCGTCATTTGAAGGCTAAAACAATGCGAAGCGCATTGTGACCAGCGATGTGTGTAGCAACATCTGATAGCCTGGTCGGTCACGGTGATCGCGGTGATATATATATATATATAATTAAGAGAAATATTCTCTATTAAGTAATTCAAATGATAGTGAAAGATATTATCTATATTAAATCATATAGAAAGAATTTAAATATATTATAATAAATATTATTTTAAAAATCACTAGAATAATATATTTAAATTTTTTTATATGATTTAATATAGATAATATCATTCACTAACAACTGAATTATTTAATAGAGGTTATTTCTCTTAATTATATACATATATTATATATTGTGAAATTTGATTTAGAATCCTCGGTGGAATTTGAACTCAGAACGTAACGGTAGACAAAATACCTATTTCTTTACTTCCCACAAGGGGCTAAACACAGAAGGGACAAACAAGGACAGACAAACGGATTAAGTCGATTATATCGACCTCAGTGCGTAACTGGTACTTATTTAAGGATGAAAGGTAAAGTTGACCTCGGCGGAATTTGAACTCAGAACGTAGCGGCAGACGAAATAACGCTAAGCATTTCGCCCGGCGTGCTAACGTTTCTGCCAGCTCACCACCCTTTGTGTATTTTATGTTATGTATGTATCATATGAATATATATATGCATGTTATGTATGTATGTATGTTATTGTTCAGTTTATTTCAAGATTTCTTGCCAATAGAGACAGATCCAGTTTCTAACCTAGATCCAAGGTGTCTTCATTGTAATTTCAACATCAACAACAGGGTATTTTTGTATGCATGTATGTATGTATGTATGTATGTATGTATGTATGTATGTATGTATGTATGTATGTATGTAGGCACACGCATATATACACACACAGTGATATAGCTATTTGAATAAAAGTTACAAGGGATGTATGCACCTAAAGTTCAAGGCATCGACACCTCATACAGGTTCGTAGACTTCAATGAAGTGACGTCAGTGTTTATTGATAGAAAGAGAACAAAAGCAAAATGGAAAGGGTTTTTTGGAGGGATTAAATGGAAAATATTTTGTAGGGATGCATGAATGGATAGTTTAGATAAACAAGAGGACTGCATCTATAATGTGCGTCATGCTATTTTGAAGATGTTCTTTGTTAAACCCCAGATGCGATTATGACGCATTATGCTCTAATTCAGAAGTTTAAAAAAATCCCCACTAGAACCACCACCACTATCATCATCACCATCACTACTACTACTACTACTACTACTACTACTACTACTACTACTACTACTACTGCTGCTGCTGCTGCTGCTACCGCCACCGCCACTACTACTACTACCACCACCGCCGCTGCTACTTCTACTACTACTACTACTACTACTATTACTACTACTACCACCATCGTCACTGCTGCTACTACTACTACTACTACTACTGTTACTACTACTATTAGTGTTACTACTACTACTAATACCACCACCGCCGCCGCTACTACTACTACTACTACTACCACTGCAGCTGCTGCTGCTGCTGCCGCTACTACTACTACTACTACTACTACTACTACTACTACTACTACTACTACTACTACTACACTACTACTACTACAAGTTCAGCAGCGGTAGCAATAGTCTCAACCAGCATTGAACCAACGCGGTCGTCTCTACAGAAACTGTGACTCGATCAGCTAGAAATAATTGCCAAATCTCCTTTATATCATTCCCTATTGTTTAGGAAAAAAATCGAACTACGTATTTGATAATGTAGGACTTATGTGCAAAAAAAAAAGAAGGCGTACTCGGGGTGAAATGGTTTTGAACATAGGTTTGCTCGATCAGAGATAAGCTAGGGTTAAATCATCATCATCATTACCACTATTACCACATCATCATAATCGTCATCATCATCATCGTCGTCGTCATCATTATCATCACTAACAACAAGAAACTATATTGCTCCTGGTCAGCACTGATCAAAGGCACTCCAGTCGACCCGAGATTATCCCATCAATTTCTATGCACAGTGTATCTTTGACTACATTATACAAAGGGGGAAAGTCGGAAAACCGGAAAACGACGGTTTTTCAGCCCTCCACCTTTTACATCTACTTCTCTCTCGCATTTTCTCGCATTTCTGCTCATCCCATCATCTTATTTTCAGCTTGCTATGCCATATAGACAGTGCCTGAAGATTGTGCTGAGACACCAGACGTGTTTAAGATACTGTCTGGCATGCTTTCATCGCATGAAACTAATAGTAGCACATAAAAAAATGTCGTATTTATTACATGATATATATATATATATATATATATATATATATATATATATATATATATATATATATATCATGTAATAATACGACATGTTTTTATGTGCTACTATATATATATATATATATATATATATATTAAGGTATGTAGAAAATACAACATGGACAAGAACGTATAACTCTTAGAAGACGATACAATAAACATGGACAGGACATTCGAACCCTCAGTCTTCAGTCAAGAACCGGATCATCGTAGTAATTTCGGCTGATTAATCTTGAGATTACTAGATCACGGCCAGCCCTCCAAGAAAAACTAAGCAACGAGCATTAGAAAAACTAAGCTGGAAGCGTAGATTTCCTGGAAGAAGGATCGATGCATACGAACACAGGACAGCAAAAGGGACAGGTATAAAAAAAAAACAAAAACAATAATGGAATACAGAAACATGAAATACAGAAGCATTAACGGTGAAAACAACAAGTGTCTTACGACTGATAACAAGCACAACAAATTTTTTCTCTGGCGCATTGGAAAAAGCCTTTATAGCGGCGGACGAAAAACAACGATGTAACACGACGAGGGTCAGGAGCTGAAAGGCAGATTTCGGCAACAGTCACGTGACAGAGAAGAGGGAAAAGAAAAGAAAGAGAAGCAAGGAAGAGAGAGAGAGAAAAGGGGGACAAAACGCAACAAAGAGAGAGAAGAGAGAGAAAGAAGGAATCAGAGAGGAGAAGGGATGGGTGTCGAAGAATGACCTGTGAGTGCAGAGCGAGACAAAGAAATAGGAGGGTAGTGGAAGACTAGACCAAAGGATCAGAGGAAAGAGAAGATGAATAGAGAGAAAAGAGAGAGACAAACAGAGAGTCGTACCAATTATTAAGAATATGTGTTCACATTAATGATAAGGGGGGTACGGGGCGCCTGGAATATATGTTAAGGTATGTAGAAAAATACAACATGGACAAGAACGTATAACTCTTAGAAGACGATACAATAAACATGGACAGGACATTCGAACCCCTCAGTCTTCAGTCAAGAACCGGATCATCGTAGTAATTTCGGCTGATTAATCTTGAGATTACTAGATCACGGCCAGCCCTCCAAGAAAAACTAAGCAACGAGCATTAGAAAAACTAAGCTGGAAGCGTAGATTTCCTGGAGAAGGATCGAATGCATACGAGCACCAGGACAGCAAAAGGGACAGGTATAAAAAAAAAAAAAAAAAAAAAAAAAACAATAATGGAATACAGAAACATGAAATACAGAAGCATTAACGGTGAAAACAACAAGTGTCTTACGACTGATAACAAGCAAACAAATTTTTTCTCTGGCGCATTGGAAAAAGCCTTTATAGCGGCGGACGAAAAACAACGATGTTAACACGACGAGGGTCAGGAGCTGAAAGGCAGATTTCGGCCAACAGTCACGTGACAGAGAAGAGGGAAAAGAAAAGAAAGAGAAGCAAAGGAAGAGAGAGAGAGAAAAGGGGGACAAAACGCAACAAAGGAGAGAAGAGAGAGAAAGAAGGAATCAGAGAGGAGAAGGGATGGGTGTCGAAGAATGACCTGTGAGTGCAGATCGAGACAAAGAAATAGGAGGGTAGTGGAAGATAGACCAAAGGATCAGAGGAAAGAGAAGATGAATGAATAGAGAGAAAAGAGAGACAAACAGAGAGTCGTACCAATTATTAAGAATATGTGTTCACATTAATGATAAGGGGGGTACGGGGCGCCTGAATATATGTTAAGGTATGTAGAAAAATACAACATGGACAAGAACGTATAAATCTTAGAAGACGATACAATAAACATGACAGGACATTCGAACCCCTCAGTCTTCGTCAAGAACGGATCATCGTAGTAATTTCGGCTGATTAATCTTGAGATTACTAGATCACGGCCAGCCCTCCAAGAAAAACTAAGCAACGAGCATTAGAAAAACTAATGGAAGCGTAGATTTCCTGGAAGAAGGATCGAATGCATACGAGCACCAGGACAGCAAAAGGGACAGGTATAAAAAAAAAAAAAAAAAAAAAAAAAACAATAATGGAATACAGAAACATGAAATACAGAAGCATTAACGGTGAAAACAACAAGTGTCTTACGACTGATAAAAGCAAACAATTTTTCTCTGGCGCATTGGAAAAAGCCTTTATAGCGGCGGACGAAAAACAACGATGTTAACACGACGAGGGTCAGGAGCTGAAAGCAGATTTCGGCAAACAGTCACGTGACAGAGAAGAGGGAAAAGAAAAGAAAGAAAGAGAAGCAAGAGAGAGAGAGAGAGAGAAAAGGGGGACAAAACGCAACAAAGAGAGAGAGAGAGAGAGAAAGAAGGAATCAGAGAGGAGAAGGGATGGGTGTCGAAGAATGACCTGTGAGTGCAGAGCGAGACAAAGAAATAGGAGGGTAGTGTGGAGACTAGACCAAAGGGATCGAGGAAAGAGAAGATGAATAGAGAGAAAAGAGAGAGACAAACAGAGAGTCGTACCAATTATTAAGATATGTGTTCACATTAATGATAAGGGGGGTACGGGGCGCCTGGAATATATGTTAAGGTATGTACCGTAAATCCTCGAGTATAGTCCGCCCTTGAGTATAATACGCAGGGGATTTTTAGGGGGCTGTACTGCTGAAAAGCCTAAACCTTGTGTATAATACGCACCCCTTCTCTACTTGAGTCGTGCGTATTTAAGCCAGCAGTACCTAGTCGAACAAACATTTCCGCGCATGCGTAATACAATAATAGCGATATTCTTAACTGTTATATGGGAATGTAAATATGTTTGCAAATTGTTTTTGCTACACGTTATTCTGTGTTCTGAATACTTTTATTTTAATAAATGTTGCTTACTGCAAATTATGAATGATTCTTTTATGACTTCAGGCTTAGCTTAAGGTATTTTCGCGCCCGACATCACAAAATGCATCTGAATAAACATTGCCGGACAGCAAATAGAAACTTGGACATTGCTTAGAAAATAATTTTCATTTTAAACCTCGTATATAGTACGCACTAGAGAAATTGACCATTAAATTTTGGGGAAAATATGCGGATTATACTCGAGGATTTACGGTATGTATATATATATATATATACATTATATATATATATATATATATATATATATTATATATATATATATATATATATATATATATATATATATATATTATATATTATATTATATACATTATTATATATATTATAGTATATATATATCATTACATACAATTAATTATATATTATATATATTATATATGTATACGCGTGAGTATACATACATATATATACTTATGCAAGACCAAACACCCACTCTCACACACAGATATAGACAAAGGAATGCAGATAATGGCATTACATCTATTAATCAGTTACAATCGTTTCGATAATCACTAGAATTGTTTCATCAGTTAACATATAAGGTTATACAAATAAATAAATTCATGAAAAAGCATGTAATATCAAATGAAATCTTCCACTAACCGTCTCAGCGTAAATGCAACACCAAGGTAGATAGCAGAATAAGAGAAGGAGGGGCTTCGGAGATTATAGTAATAAATTAAAAAGCAATTCGTCACGTTATCAGAGAAACGCCCGTGTAGAATGACTACGAAAGACAAAGTATCATCTTAGTTCCCATTCATTAAAACTATAACCGGCAGCGCGACTAACCGACATATTTAGGAGACTAAAAATTTATTGTGTACATAACATACTCGTGGATAGACCTGCAGACTGAGATAAAATAGAGATTTTTCAAAGAGGTGATAGTTTATTACCACATTCTTGGAAATGCTGTTAATAGGTGTAAGAAAAATATGAAGAGGAAATCGAGATAAAGATTAAGATTTGAAAGGATGACTAGTAATTTAGAATAAAGGTACAGAACAAAGCTAATATCGAATTGAAATTAAATAGAATCAGAATCATTGGTTAAGAAATAAAAGATTAATTTTAAAGGGGGAAAAATGAAGCAAAATATAATAAGATATACTCTTTTCTTCTTTTACTTGTTTCAGTCATTTGACTGCGGCCATGCTGGAGCACCGCCTTTTAGTCGAGCAAATCGACCCCAGGACTTATTCTTTGTAAGCCTAGTACTTATTTTATCCGTCTCTTCTGCCGAACCGCTAAGTTACGGGGACGTAAACACACCACCATCGGTTGTCAAGCGATGTTGGGGGGGACAAACACAGACATACAAACATATATACATACATACATATATATATATATATATACATATATACGATGGGCTTCTTTCAGTTTTCGTCTACCAAATTCACTCACAAGGCTTTGGTCAGCCCGAGGCAATAGTAGAAGACACTTGCCCAAGGTGCCACGCAGTGGGACTGAACCCTGAACCATGTGGTTGGTAAGCAAGCTACTTACCACACAGCCACTCCTGCGCCCATATAGAGAACATATTTATATATTATATATTTTATATATTAGCATTTGTGCTAATACTGGGGTTATTGAAAAGTTAGCTAAACGGAATTTTCAAAAAAATAATTATGTTGAGTTGGTGAGAACAACGTTCCAGTAATTCGTGACGCTTACTAATTAAGTCCGAGTTACACCTGAACATTTCAAGTTTCGCCGTAGAACATAAATTACAGTTATCCCACCTTTTGTATGGAAGATCGGTATGCATGATTGACCACGAAATAGAGTAATCAATATTACTCTCTTTGAGATCCCTTATAAATTTGGCAAGGGAAGTGCTCAGGGCTTTCAATCCCCACGCACACACACATATATATACACTGATGGAATTGTTTGAGTGTGAAACGGGAAGCTATGCGATATTTGTTCCGGCTCTTTGCATTTTGAGTTCAAATCCCGCTAGGGCCCACTTGGCTTGTAGACATCATCCGCCACTCGATTTAATACCACATTGGCACTTTGAGTATCTTTAGTGGAGTTTGTTCCGTTACAAGAATTTGAAACGGGCCCAATGGATGCGAGAACCTGCATTTGTGAAATGAACTTCTCAAACATTTAGCTATGCTGATGAAGTGATATAACTTAACCTGAGGGTGTGATTAAAACTGAGCCCAAGGAGTGAGTCATTCTGTTGTTGTTCACCCTACTAGAAAGAACTAGCAGACCTTCTAATTACTCTTTTAATAAATGGAAAGACTAAACAGATATATAATAACCTGATACAACTTAGACTGAAAAGACCGGATGGCCTTGGCTAGGGTCTGGGACGACTTCTGGTTAAACTACGTCGATAATAATAGCAAGAGATTTGAATATCTCCACTATATTTTTATATTCAAACTATATTATTTTTGTGGAGGTATATGGCCTAGTGGTTAGAGCAGTGGACTCGCGGTCGAGGGATCGCGAGTTCGAATCTCAAACCGGGCGATGTGTGTGTTTATGAGCGAAACACCTAAGCTCCACGCATCTCCGGCAGAAGGTAATGGCGAACTTCTGCTGACTCTTTCGCCACAACTTTCTCTCACTCTTTCCTCCTGCATCTTGTAGCAGGATGGACCGGCGTTCTGTCCAGGTGGGGAACCGGCGTTCTGTCCAGGTGGGGAACCTATACGCCAAAGAAAGGAGGAAACCGGCCCTATGAGCCAGGCGTGGCTCGAGAAGGAACAAACAACATTATTTTTAGTTTGTAGCTGTCTAAACTAAAATGTGTTAAACTACGTCGATAATAATAAGAGATTTGAATATCACCACTATATTTTTATAATCAAACTATATTATTTTTCGTTTGTAGCTGTCCAAACTAAAATATGGTTAAACTACATCGATAATAACAAGAGATTTGAAAATTTCCACTAATTTTTTTTATATATATTATTATTTTTAGATTCCATTATTTCTACACTAAAACTATATTACTTCAGTTTATAGATATCGAAACTAAAGCAAATCTGCCAGTTATATTTCTATATCAAAACTATATTACTTTCAAAGAATTTAAAGACTAAGCGAACGTGAAATAATTCGTTTTTGGAACAGTGAACCTCGAAGCAGATAAAGCTATAAATAATAGCGTCTAAATATCGGATTAAAAATGCCTTTTGGACAGAAAATTTACACACTCTTTTATATAGCCCTAATTGCTTCGAGATTCACCGTTCCTAAAAGTAATTATTTTACGTTCTCGAAGTTTCTAAATATTTGTGATGTCATTAACATGTAATTCTCGTCATAACAGTAAAGTTTGTAAAATAAATAGAAGAATGTGAAGGATTGTTTTGGTCCTGTAGTAGAACGCCTGTCGGATCTTTTCGGTTTGAACGGCAGTTTTTTCTAGTGTCATATGAAATTGCCACCCATAATTATGACCCTAGTATCGATCTATTGCATTTCAATCTGTGTTTGGGTTAGGGTTAGGGGTGGGGGGAAGGGTATCTTTTTTCTTCAGAAATGTAAATAAACCCAATCTGTTTCTTAAACGAGGGACATATTCATACGGCACAGAATGTTTTCACCTCAATAGACGTCATTGATTGGTTGAAATTGCAGAAATTGATGAAAAAACAACAACAAATATCTTACAAACTATAGAATTTTCTCTATAAAGCCAAGAGAAAAAGATGTTTTATAAACACATTCTACCAGTATACGAAGTTTGAAAGTGTTTAGTTACGTGGAAATTATTTTAAAACCTGCCGTTCAAGCCGAAAAGATCCCGCCTGTCGTCTTCACAAATGTGAGTTCAAGTCCTTCGATATTTTCTATCCACGAGTTTTTAACCCAATATTTAAACGTTATTATTTACAATTTTATTTGCTTCGAGATTCGCAGCTTCTAAAAGTAATCATATTACTTTAGTTTTTAGATGCCAATATTAAACTATATCACCCATATTATATTTGTATACTAAAACTATATCAGTTTAGTTTATAGATGTCAATAGTAACGCGTATCCAATATTTCTCATAAACTCGATACGTCGTCTCTCATAATTCCAATAAAATAATTTTGGAACAGCAAAACAATTTTGACAACTTCGACAAAGCCAAAAACATCAGTCTCTTCGCCGCCGTCGTCATTGCTATGATAATAATAATAATAATAATAATAATAATAATAATGATAAATAAATAAATAGAAAATTGCACTACTGGGCACTGCACACATCCTACGCAAAACACTTTCAATACAGTAACCATCAGAGCACCACAACAAATCACAACACATACTCAAGGCACACAGAGCTGCGCTCGGTAGTGAAGTGAAAGCACGCTATAAAAATAAAACTACTGAATAATAATAATAATAATAATAATAATAATAATAATAATAATAATAATAATAATGCAGTACCAGGCAGTGACTCTCGTGGTTTCTGATCTTAACTGATTGGAAGTGTTATCATGTACATTGTTTTGCCTTGGTATAAAAGATGGGCTACAGCAAATATTCTGCTCAATACCACAGATTTGCTTGTCAGTTGTTTGACCGTAACCAGTTGACCATGTCCCTTAGTGGCTGACGATATGTGCATTTCTGATTACGAGCAGAAGTAGCGTGGGAGCATCATAGCCATGTGTTGAGAGGGATTCTTTGAGGTTTGAATAATTCATTTCTGGAAACATAGGTGTTTCGTTCAACATTCTTAAACAACCCTTATTCAGGGACCTTTTGAGTAGGATGGGTTACTCGACCAGAAGAAATTCTAACTGGGGCCCACCTGCAAGGTTATGTGCTGTCTATCTTGATATGAGATCACCATGTCGCGCACATATGGTTGTGATGCATGTGCCTCAGACGGATTGTCACGATGGGTATACTGGGCTTCGTATATTTTACCACAGTGTCACTTTGATGACATTCACTGCTCTCTCACTCAATAATAATAATAATGTAACCGATCAAATTGCAAGAAATTGCAGCCAAATCTTCATCAGTTAAATGCTATCAGTCTGAAAAATGAAGGCTGCATTGGATGATGTATAAGTAGTCATCGATAAATTATACATTTTAAATCATTTTTATTTGTTTCAGTCATTTGACTGCGGCCATGCTGGGGCACCGATTTGAAGAATTTTAGCCGAACAAATTGACACCAGAACAACTTTTATTTTCTGTAAGCTTAGTACTTATTCTACCGGTCTCCTTTACCGAGCCGCTAAGTTACGGTGACGTAAACCTACCAGCACTAGTTGTCAAGCGGTGGTCACACGCACACACACACATACACACACACACATATATACATATATTTAAAAAAATTAATAGAAATGGTTCTTCTGATGTTTTTTTCCACTTTAATAATTAGATGTTTAAACTTATAAACATCTGATTATTGGAGTGGATAAATATCAGAAAAAACATTTCTATTAATTTTTTTTCAAATATATAATACTGTACTAAGAACTTTCTATTTCTTATTCTACAATATATATATATATATATATATGTTTGTTCCTTCTCGAGCCATGCCTGGTTCATAAGGGCCGGTTTCCCGGTTTCCTTGGCATGTAGGTTCCCCACCTGGACGGGGCGTCGGTCCGTCGCAGGTGAGCTGCAAGATGCAGGAGGAAAGAGCGAGAGAAAGTTGTGGCGAAAGAGTCAACAGAAGTTCGCATTACCTTCTACCGGAGCCGCGTGGAGCTTAGGTGTTTCGCTCATAAACACACAGATCGCCCGGTCTGAGATTCGAACCCGCGATCCCTTGACCGCGTACTGGGGTCGATCTAATCGACTGGCCCCTCCCCCAGAATTTCGGGGCTTGTGTCTAGAGTAGAAAAGGATATTTGTGAAGACGCATGGCTTGGTGGTAATAGTGTTTGACTTATGATTATAAAGCTGCGAGTTCGATTTCTGGCAGCGTGCTTTTCATCCTTTCGGGGTCGATAAATTAAGTACCAGTTGCGTACTGGGGTCGATCTAATCAACTGGACTCCTCCCTACAAAAATTTCAAACCTTATGTCTATAGTAGAAAGGATCAACAGGAAACCTCGCCATCATAACCGACAGAGAGCCATGCTTTATGAAACGTAATACCAACCGCATCTATCTTATTGACCAGGGAGGGCCTGCAAAGGATAACAGGTATCGTCCCTTTCACCAAACACAAATAAGACTTAGATTTATGTTTGTCTGGCATGAGCTCTTGGGCACAAAGCCAGTTTGTATGATGTATAACTGACTAAGATTATAACAGACCCACCATGTACAAAAAATCATGTTTCTCATTACCTTTGCTGAGAAAATTATACTTCTTCCTAGGTTTTGTGAGTAATTCAGATGTTTCCACTTAATCATGTGTTGCTTCTTATTACGCAGCACAATATATTTCTATATTAAGAAAAAGAAAACTGCATTTTTGTATCAGAGAAACTAGTAGTGTGTTTTCAATGCAACGGTTAAAACATAACTGGGAATGGAAACGAGCTGACACACACACACACACACACACACACACACGATTGATTTACGCATACCTTCTCTACCAAATTTTCTTCGAAAGACGCTGGTCAACTCGTGGGTATGATAGAATACGCTTGCATAAATTGCCGCGCTGTAGAATCGAACCCGGAAGCATGTGGCTGAGAAGCGAATTTCTTAACTATACATCTATAAATTCTTCTGAGGCAAAGTTTACAGTACATAGTTCCTAGTATATATCGTTTACGTGGAGGCGCGTGGCTTAGTGTTTAGGGTGTCAGCATCATGATCGCAAGATTGTGGTTTCGATTCCTGGACCGGGCGACGCGTTGCATTGTGTTCTTGAGCAAAACACTTCATTTCACGTTGCTCCAGTCCATTCAGCTGGCAAAAATGAGTAACGCTGTGATGGACTGGCGTCCCGTCCAACTAGGGAACACATACGCCATAGAAACCGGGCTAGAAACACATGGCTAGGCTTTAAAAGGGTGCATTTATTTTTTTATTATATATCATCTGCAGCTGTGGTTCTCAGTCACTTTTTATTTTTACCTATAGACCCCTTTGATTTCTATTTCACTCGTGTGGACCCTCACAGATATTCGATGTTTAAAAAAATCAATTATGTTTTTATAATTAAACATCATTAGGAATTGTATTGGAAAATTGTCAAAATATTTCATGCATTGTCGAAGTATATCCAATCCATTGCACATAAATTTTAACAGCAAAATCTTTCATCGATCCCCAAAGGGTCATGCGGATCCCCCAGCTTAGAACGGCGACTACAAGATTATTCTGATGAAAGTGTCAATAAGAAGAGGTTGTGAAGAGGTTAGTCTCGGTGAAAGGACAATTCTGCTTTATTAAACATTGCTAGAATCATGTGAAGTCATTCACTGCATGCTTATATGAGGTTTGGTCGTTAAAGTTGCTCGGTTCTTCCAGATTGTCTGCCATGGACGTCGATATCGAGAAAAAATCAAGTATATTCTCTGAACTTCCATGATATAAAATCGAATGTATACATACATTATATATATATACATACATTATATATATATATAATATATATATATATATATATATATATATGTATATGTATATGTATATATATATATATATATATATATATATATATATATATATATATATATGATCTGAATTGTATCGATTATGTTTTTTCTTCGAATCTATATGTCAAAGTTAATCTTATCAAATTAAATGTCTACTAAGTTAATCTAGAACTTTCCCCAGTAAATCATTTGTTTCTTTTTAGAAATTATTATTATTATGAAGAATAAAAATAAAAAATAAAAAGCGTCGAAAGATCGTTAAATTTTTCGGTTATTTCTGACAGAACGAACCATGTGAATCAAGCAGAAGTTATTGAGCTGAATACAATAGAATTGTGATGCCATTGCTTCGTTGATAGTTCGCCATTTGTTTATGAGAATAACTCGACATTCTAATATATGCTTCCTCTCTGCTAAACAGCAAAATGCAGCTATGATATTTTATACAAAGAAATTGCTGATCCGAAACTATTTGATCTACGACATCATAAATAAACAGGACGAATTGGAATGACGTTAATCAGGAAGGAGGGCAACGGGTAGGCAGAATCGTTAACACGTCTGCATTTCTTCCAGTTTTTCATTCCTTCGGGATCGATGAGATAAAGTACGAGTCAAGTACTGGAGTCAATGTAATCGGCTTGTCTCCTATCCTCAAAAATCTCTAACTTTGCACCCTGCAACAAACAGGTCGGCATCCCGTTCAAGCAGCGCTGGATTAACCATTAAACAAAATAAGCACCTACGTTGGGCATGAAGGGAAGGGAGGCACCATAGAAATGGTAAAAGGTTTACGGCACAAAAAAAAAATAATTTTAACCTTGCTAAAATATTCTTCGAAGTGGTTTATACGATCGGAAATGTAATTTCGAAGTGCTGATGGCATCATAGTGAGGTTGTGAGCAAAGACTTTGCAATTGAAAAAGTAGGAGAAAACTTTTCGAATATAAATAAAGTGGATGTATATAAAAGGAAACCCCATTATTTTCCATCCTACTGCTAGCTTAATTTCATTTTGAAAAATAAAAAAAATTATTTTATGGTCTATTATTATTTATATTTTGAATTGCATACATATGGGTGCACCAAAATTTTTCATGTGCATAGAGCCTCTATGAGTCTTAATACGGTCCTACATATACGCTACGCTACGGAAACCGGGTAACCGGCTCTTTGGGTCCTAGAGCGCAAGATGAACAAAAAAGAAAAAAAATCAGTAGTGATTCCCCAACTTATTTTTGTCGCTGAACTCGTGCATGACTTTTCATAAATCACGACATTCATACTTATATTTTGCAGACAAACATCACTACTTTAATTTTAATAATACATTAAGTGACACAGAGGGCAAAGAACTGGCAAAGTCTCAAGCACGTTGGGTAGAATACCTTGCGTTTCAGCCTTTTGGGGTTGGAGAAAATAGTACCAGCCCAAGGGTGATGGATTGATAGAACTGTCAAAAGGCGGCGAGCTGGCAGAAACGTTAGCACGCCGGGTGAAATGCGTAGCCGTATTTTGTCTGAGTTCAAATTCCGCCGAGGTCGACTTTGCCTTTCATCCTTTCGGGGTCGATTAAATAAGTACCAGTTACGCACTGGGGTCGATATAATCGACTTAATCCGTTTGTCTGTCCTTGTTTGTCCTCTTTGTATTTAGCCCCTTGTAGGTAGTAAAGAAATAGGTATTTCGTCTGTCTTTACGTTTTGAGTTCAAATTCCGCCGAGGTCGACTTTGCCTTTCATCCTTTCGGAGTCGATAAATTAAGTACCAGTTACGCACTGGGGTCGATGTAATCGACTTAATACCTTTGTCTGTCCCCTCTATGTTTAGCCCCTTGTGGTCAATAAAGAAATAAGAACTATCAGAGAGGTCTGGAAAATGCCTTACGGTATCTGGCGGCAATGCCTGCGACAACCCTGGTGACAATGTGTATCGGCCCATTTTGGCGGCCTTTCTCGTGGATAAACATCGGTGGCTCGGAGAGAGGAGACTTGCATACATTCAGAGAAAGTTTTTAAGCACTAAGGAGATTTTACTAGGGATTAATTTCTGAAAGGTGGTGAGCTGACAGAATCGTTAGCACGCAGGAGAAAACGACTAGCAGCATTTCATCCGGTTTGACGTTCTGAGTGCAAATTCTACCGAGACTGACTTTGCTTTTCTTCCTTTCGGAGTCAATGAAATAAGTACCAATTGAGTAATGGGGCCGATGTAATAGACTTGTCCCCTTCCACAAAATTTCAGGCTTCGTAGTAGAAGGAAAGAATTTATAGAAATTTTTGGAGGGGAAATCCAGATATCTGTTCTGTCAGAGCTGGATTGGGGTTAAACAGTAACAAAAACAAAAATAGCCACAACAGTTTTATACTCTTCAAAACACAGGGTCTTACTGAGTTGGAGTAAAGATCTTTAAGCTTGTTGAAGTTTGAGTGAACCCTGCTAATTATGTGGTAAGATTGGTTTTAGATCGGATCATTTAGATATGATCAGACTTCAGTCTTGATAGCAAATGATTGAAATGTAGAATAAATCGGTTTGCAGGAATCGGCGATCTTTCGGTACAAGTACCATAACTGCCAAGTCTGTTTGTTTACTCCAGAAGAAGATCGTCACTTTCTGTAAAATTTTTTTATATATGTGGGGTTAGGGTTAGGGGTGGGGGAAAAAGGTTTCTTTTTTCTTCAGAATTGTAAATAAACCCACGTGGGTTTATAATTGGCAGTTATGGTACTTGTACCGAAAGATCGCCCAGGAATCTAGACAAAATTCTTAACGTTTCGACTGGTAATCATTCGTCAGAGAAAGGTGGGGTTTTTGTATCTCTCCCTTTCTTTTGACAAACTGATTGATTCCAT
>NC_042997.1:193803046-193808046 GCF_006345805.1 Octopus sinensis | reverse complement strand
GAGCTGCCAATGTTGACAAGGATTTCGTGGTTAGTGGCCCAGTCCTTCCGAACGTCTCAAACGCCACGGGTTGGAAAAGATAGTTTACTGTCGGGTCCCGATACTTCAGGGTTTTCTTCTGTTCGGCTACGGAATCAGTGACCCCCCGCCCCATTAACTGCAGCCTCTAGGATGTGGGCACCTATGAGGCACCCATCTGTAACCCAGGGATAGAGGGTAAGACCATCTGGTCTTTTTCCATCACTTCTGGTTAACCCCGACGGCTCTAGAACTTAAACTGCGATATTAATCTGAGCCAATCATTAGGTTTTGCTCGGTGTGACGAGCGAAGAGGAACAAACTTACAGAAAATACAATAGTTTAGGAATTGACAAGTAATTCCTAAGTATAAAAAAAACTCTTGGTTGGACTCAGTTACCTCAAGGTTTTTTAAAAGCTGTTCATGGTTAGCCATTTGGATCGGAAAATGGACTCGAAAGCGGAGGCTGGCGTCTCGACTGATGGACTTAAAAGTATTCTTAAGGTCAAGTTTGAGGATGACCTTTGGAGACTCAGAGGGCAAGATGGTGAAAGCCCTGGTGGCATGAGCAGCAGCCTCACAACCTAGCTTAGTACCCACTTCTAGCTGAATAGAGGAAAATTCCTCGGTCAGGCAGTTAGAAACTGAGGGTAGGCACACTTTTGCTGTGAGCCGTCGCAGAGTACAACCGACTGCTATGGGGTGGCGGTCACCGTTAAGCTTGGTGAGACCAAGTACTCTGGCCCCAAAGAACAGGGGATGAATGTAGGCAAGGGCACTCTCGGACGAGAACAAGTTAGGTTCTCCAAGAGTCCGAACTCAGCATCACCACCGGACAGGGAGACACCATCCTTGAGATGGTGAGGTCGTAAGCCATCGATCCCAGCGCCAGAATCTGTTGGAAAAGAGTCAGTTGCCCTTTTGACATTGTCAGGGGTGAAGATGGATTGTTGAAAAGATGGGATGTTGAAAAGGTGGAGGGGCCGGAGAATGTTTCTCTTTCAGTTGGTTGAGGGAGTCTGTGGTACACGGGACACGGGAGGACAGAAAAGGAAGAAGACGAACAGGCCTTTACTGTCAAATTCGCTGAATTTAGCACTAACAGCCTTCTTTAAGTTAGGTGGTCAACCATTGTTTGGGGTTGAGTTGATGACTGACCTGAGTTGAACAGTGATTGGGGTAGATTCGAACAGCTCGAACTGCCGTTTCAGGGAAGAAATGAGGGATCCACTATTCCCATTCGTTACGTGGAGGGAGACCAAAGTGAATAGGAAAAGTTTCTGCCAGTCCGAGGTGTTGTTGGATAGGCAGACGTTCTTCAGAAATTTCGAGAGAACACGGGCGAAACAAGTGCGAGCACACTTGGGGATCCGATTGACAAACCCTGGAGGGCGGCGACAAAATCTTTAACAGGGATCTTGACTTCAGAGCAAGGGTCTGTCCTACTAAGGATGTCAGAGCAGGAGTGTTATCGGTTGCATGTCCAGTTAGAAAACTTTCGGCTTGAGCCTTAGAAATGCCGACGCAGCTCTTGTTGTTACTTAGACTATGCAAGAGGGCGACGAGTTGGCAGAAACGGAGTCGATAAATAAAGTACCAGTTGCGCACTGGGGTCAATGTCATTGACTTAATCCCTTTATCTATCCTTGTTTGTCCCCTCTATGTTTAGCCCTTTGTGAGCAATCAAGAAATAAGTGGCATTTGATGGTCTTCAAGTAGCGACTTGCACGGGTGCAAAGAACACAACTTGGAGGTGAACTGACTGTAGTGGTGCTGGAGGTAGATGGGGTAGCTGAGTGAACAATATCAACTCTGGTAGTGGGATTCGAGTGGAGTGCAGGAGCCGATGCAGACAGGCTAGTTGTAACGGGAGTGGTGGGGTGAATAAGAGGAGGTGGGGGAAGGTTAGCGATGGACGTAGAAAGGGGAGCTGGATGAAGATCTTTGGGGGGTTCGGCTGGGGGGGGGTGCAGGAGGCGATGGTGGTAGGCTGGCTATTACGGGAGTTGTGGGATGAATAAAGTGATGAGCAAGACTAATACCGGCCCAATCTGACGGTGGAAGGAGTTGGGGGAGAAATAGGGGGATACGAGTTAACCCCCCCCCATCCCTAAAATGTAATGGAGGAGGTGGGGAGCGAGAAGACGAAGGCTAGTAGGGTGTGACGAAACGTTTAACCATGCTGATATCCTGGTTACTCGTTGCACGACTCAAAACTTTTTAATTAATTTCCCTTTGTTTTTCCTTCCCTTTAACAGACCGCCAGTGCAAAGTCCAGTCAGGCCATCATGTAGTAGAAGAGCGATAAATAGAAAAGTGGGGGCATTAAAACATGGAAGAGGGAAAATAAACTGAAGAATTTGAGGTGTGCCAAAATTAAACACCAGAAAAAAATAAAGAAATAAGTAAACACAAAGACACAAAAAAGAAGAGAAAATTAAAGGTTTAAAAAAAAAAGTGTGGAAAAGGGGGAAGGAAGGAAAAGGAATAAAAATTACAACGATTACAAAATTATAGAATGCAAAAGCGATGTATAAGCACTGATATTCATAAGCGTCATGTTAGTTCGTTTTTTAACTGTTTCTTACTCTCATTCCAGCCCCTCGTGCTTGCAGCTCTCGCTTCGGGATTTAAGCTAACCATTGCGGCTTTTTGCAAAAGATCGAGGGCAGCAACGGAGAGTAATCTTCATCATCATTGTCAATATCAATATTATTATTACCTCCACCTTAGTAAAAGCGTCTTTGTTTGTCCGTGGACAAGATATCTCAAGAACCGTTCGGGGCTATTTCTCCTCGTGACTGGCACGAACCGATAATAATTTGGGATCTATCCGGCACCGAACAAGGATTCTGGATTATTTTTCCGCTTTTTTCACTAAATTTTTGAGAGCGGTCGGGTTCAATTTTAGTATTCTCGTTTGTGAGAGCAGTTGAGGTTATTTCAGACATTCTTATTTTAAAAATTATCTCTGGCTAATCATTGAGAGGACATTGGTGTTGCCTTGGTGGAGGTTTGCACTCTCTGAATGCCCTTGTTATTAATTTAATTTAAGTAATTTAAATACTGTGTGATCGGTGTTTGTTTGTAGAATTGGAAATGCATACATGATTTGTGTTTTTATTTACAGCACTCTTTAGTAGAACTAAGGGAAACCCTAGACCTTCGAACAAAAATCGGTCACCCTGAACCACCACAAAAGCTAACGACCTCGTACGCACCGTCGTAATAACTATTCACGCTCGACAGCCATCTTACGCAATGACTGAATGCGGCATATATAGTGAAGATCAAATACACCTTCGAACAATGAACCTTCTACAAATACTGAATGAATATTGATGCTCAGTCGTCTCAATTACTGTTACATACTATGAACAAAAGTTTTTTCCGCTGGAAAAAATGCAAATGCAGAGGTTTTTTATCGCTGATTTTCCACTTTGAGTCATTTGGAGTGCGAGAAGTTTTCGACCTTCAAGTATTACCGATTACCATCCACTATTTTGGGCTTCGAAGCGTCCTCGATAGAAAGTTGAATTAAAGTGAAATCTTGGGAAATGCTGGTTTATTTTCATCAATAAAAATTATATTGTGCAATGAATATTATTTTGTAGGCTATTAAAAGCCAATGTGTATGCATGAACGTATTTAGGATGCATAACGATTAAAATGTATCAAGAGTGGGGAGTAACCCTATCTTCTCCTAAACATGGAGAAATCGTTGAGAAAAATAATTCGAAGTATGAAAAGTGGTAGGATTGATTAACAAATGTGGTTGTGGCCATAAGGAAACTTCGTCGGTTACCAATTGTTGCTTGGGAGTTGAGAGTGTCAATGCTCCTGGAATGAGTAAACGGTTAGTTTTCTGAAAGCTGTGTATAATAACTTGACAACACCAAGCAAACACTTAAATATGACTTATTACACCGCACTAGTCATAAAAAGATGTTCATGCATTCTAACGTAGGATGGAATAACTCTTGATTTGATGGATCGAGCATCAGAATCGGTGTTATGTGCCGATAAACACGAAGGTTTAGAAAAAAAAAAAAAGAACCAAAAGTTTATAGGCGCAGGAGTGGCTGTGTGGTAAGTTGCTGGCTTACCAACCACATGGTTCCGGGTTCAGTCCCACTGCGTGGC
Organism: Octopus sinensis; assembly: GCF_006345805.1. Classification (NCBI taxonomy): domain Eukaryota; kingdom Metazoa; phylum Mollusca; class Cephalopoda; order Octopoda; family Octopodidae; genus Octopus; species Octopus sinensis. The sequence continues at coordinate 193,803,884 of NC_042997.1, read as the reverse complement.
ACCTTGGGCAAGTGTCTTCTACTATAGCCTCGGGCCGACCAATGCCTTGTGAGTGGATTCGGTAGGCGGAAACTGAAAGAAGCCTGTCGTATATATGTATATATATATATATGTGTGTGTGTGTGTGTGTATGTTTGTGTGTCTGTGTTTGTCCCCCTAGCATCGATTGACAACCGATGCTGGTGTGTTTATGTCCCCGTCACTTAGCGGTTCGGCAAAAGAGACCGATAGAATAAGTACTGGGCTTACAAAGAATAAGTCCTGGGGTCGATTTGCTCGACTAAAGGCGGTGCTCCAGCATGGCCACAGTCAAATGACTGAAACAAGTAAAAGAGCAAAGAGTATAGCGATTTGCAAGAAAAGGAAGGTGAACCCAGTTTGTAGTTTCCATTTTGAATTTACACGAAAGAAAAAACAAACGATTTAAAATGTCTAATTTCGAATGAAAAACTTTGTTTCAAACGAAAATTGTTTGTAAATTGCATTTATCAGTTCGTTCGATCAGTAAATTCTATTTATCAAATGGTTAATAGAGATATCAGTGATATTATAATCAAGTTTGTATAACCAATGAAATGAAGTAATATTTCTGTTTACTGACATAATTCAGTAATGTAGTTTTTCTACCTGTCACGTAAACGGCGTGTATGCACGTGTGAATGTAGTTCTCTCTATGAGCTTGTGTTTATGGTGTATGCGCATATACATGCTTGTGTGCGTACGCGCACACGTGTGTGCATATGTGTATATGTATGTGCGTGTGTGAGTGTGTGTGTGAGAGAGAGATATCGTGTATCTCTATCGGTGTCTTTGCGTGTATGAACATTTCTAGCGTGGG
>NC_042997.1:193788046-193800546 GCF_006345805.1 Octopus sinensis | reverse complement strand
AAGTATAAAAAGCAAAGTCGACATCGGTGGAATTTGAACTCAGAACGTAAAGATGGACGAAATGTCACTAAGCATTTTCTTTTATAATAATAATGATTTTAAATTTTACCACAAGGCCAGCAATTTCGTGGGAGGGGTATGTCGATTATATAGACCTGAGTGTTCAACTGGTACTTATTTTATCGACACCGAAAGGATGGATGGTAAAGTCGACCTCGTCGGGATTTGAACTCAGAACATAAAGACAGACAAAATGCCGCTAAGCATTATGCACAGCGCGCTAACGATTCTGCCAGCTCGCCGCCTTAAAAATAACAATGGTTTCAAATTTTGCCACAAGGGCAGCAATTTTGGGGAGGGGATAAGTCGATTGCATCGATCTCCAATGTTTAACTGGTACTTATTTTATCGACCTCGAAAGGATGAAAGGCAAAGCCGACCTCGGCAGAATTTGAACTAAGAACGTCTTTAAGACGGACGAAATGCCACTAAGCATTTTACCGGGCGCGCTAACGATTCTGCCAGCTCGTCGCTTTTTAAATAATCTTCTCTACTCTAGGCACAAGGCCCAAAATGTTTGGGGAGGGGCCAGTCGATTATATCGATCCCTAGTACGCAACTGGTACTTAATTTATTAACCCCGGAAGGATGAAAGGCAAAGTCGACTTCGGCCATATTTAAACTCAGAACCTAATTTGACTGTGGCCATGATGGAGTCTAGGAAATCGACCCCAGAACTTATTCTTTGTAAGCCTTGTATTTACTCTATTGGTCTCTTTTGCTGAACCGCTAAGTTACGAGGACGTAAACACACCAATCGTTGTCAAGCGATGTTGGGAGGTCAAACACACACACATACATCTTTCAGTTATCGTCTACCAAAACCACTCACAAGTCTTTGGTCGGCCCAAGGCTATAGAAGAAGACCGTTGCCCAAGGTGCCACGCAGTGGGACTGAACCAGGAACGATGTGACTGATAAGCAAGCAACTTACCAAACAGTCACTCCATATATATAAAATCATTCACGCAATCTTAGACATGTATGTACGTTTGCCACTCATCATTCCGACGAAAATATTCGATACTTCCAGCTTGAAGATATTTGTATATCACGGTACTTTATGCGAGCTGAAGATATTTTTGCTTATTCTCTGTGTTACTTATTGCCTCATTATATACGCATGTTTGCATAATATGCATTATAGAATCAACCAGTCTCCAGATAAATTATTGCCATTCATAGCTGTCTGTCTATGTTTTGTCTTGCTCATATCTCTGTTACTCTTTTACTTGTTTCAGTCATTTGACTGTGACCATGCTGGAGCACCGTCTTTAGTCGAGAGCAAATCGACCTCAGGACTTATTCTTTGTAAGCCTAGTACTTATTATATCGGTCTCTTTTGCCGAACCGCTAAGTTACGGGAACGTAAACAGACCAGCATCGGTTGTCAAGCGATGTTGGGGGGACAAACACAGACACACGCATACATACACATGCACAGGCACATACACGCACACACACGCGCACGCACACACGCATACACACGCACACACAGACATATACCATTTTGTCTGAATAAATCTGACAGTTTGCATTTAAGGAAAACTAAATATATCTCATCCAAAAACAAAAGCATTTTTACAAAAATCAAAAGGTATCAACAAGATTATGGCTGGGACATAACAGTAGCTGGGACATAACAGTAGCTGGGACATAAGTAGCTGCCCTCAGTTTCCATTACGGCCTCTAGGCGGCTCTGGAAACTGGCGCATGTGTTCCTCATTGTGTCCTTGTGAAGGTTTACGAACACTTCTAGCTTGGCCACCTGCTTGGTCACCTGCTTGGCTACCTTTCCGCATTGAGACATGCTATTTCAAATTCGCAAGTATTTTGAAATACAAAATATTTTTTACATTAAGGTTATTTTGTCTCCAAATTATATACTAAACTAGCAAACGCACCCGTCCTTTGGACGGTTTAAGTCGCCTAGTTGGTACTTTTTCACCAAATAATTGAACTACCGAGATGGTTTATGAGTAGCATGGCAATCTATGTTTCCAATTAACCTAGGTGTCTTTCTCAACAACTGGGTAGAATTAGGAAACCAGAAATTGGGGTTGGTGAAGTCATAGAAATTCTCCGACCACCACCGACTCTTTCTGGAGTTATGGCAACGAGTCGAATCCGGCTGCTACACATATGGTTTCCAGTGGCAACCCTCTAGGGCCATGGTTTGGCTACAGTCTCCAGCGGTTCCACATACCCATCTAATTAGGTCTGAAGTCCTGTTCAAATTTAAAATATGACTTTAAAATTTTTGTTGTTTTTGTAAAATCTCAGAAAATAATTAAAAATTCACATTTTTTTGTCAAATTATTTTGTTATATTTGTCTATCTATCCAACCGTAAACATTTTAAATATTTCACTGACTTTTTGTTATAACTTGGCAAAAGGATACATATTTTGCCAAAAACTGCTAAATATGTTCCCGCAGTCTTCTTTATCCACAATCAGAATCGTAAACTCTCTCTTGAAAATATTTCAAACTGGTCAGAGTTAAGAGTTTGACAGAGACAGATTTGGGAAGAAATATACAGTGTCATTCACACTGGTGACGCATCCAATGATCATAACAGTTTGAGGGGGAAATTGGTTTCATGATGTCCATGTCACGTCTCAGAGCTTTTACAGTGTTCATATGTTCATAGATCATTGAGCAACAGTCATGATGTCGACGTTTTGATACCCGGCGTGAACCATCAAGACACAAGTAACACTTTTCCCATTTTCAGAAACCTTCTAGTCTTCCACGTGAGCTCACTTTTTCCCAACTACAACTTAAATCTTTATGCTCCCCAACGCTGTTGAGTGTTCACCAATACATCAAACTGTTTTTGGAAAGAGGAGACATAGGCGTAGGAGTGGCTGTGTGGTAAGTAGCTTGCTTACGAACGACATGGTTCCGTTCAATCCCACTGCATGGCACCTTGGTCAAGTGTCTTCTACTATAGCCTCGGGTCGACCGAAGACTTGTGAGTGGATTTGGTAGACGGAAACTGAAAGAAGCCCGTCGTATATATGTATATATGTATGTGTGTGTATATGTTTATGTGTCTGTGTTTGTCCCCCCCCCGATGCTGGTGTGTTTACGTCCCCGTAACTTAGCGGTTCGGCAAAAGAGACCGATAGAGTAAGTACTCGGCTTACAAAGAATAAGTCTTGGGGTCGATTTTCTCGACTAAAGGCGGTGCTCAAGCATGGCCACAGTTTCAAATGACTGAAACAAGTAAAAGAGTAAAAGAGAGTAAAGAGTATAAAAATATCGTCAAATTAAACTCGAACACCTTGTGTGTGTGTGTGTGTGTTGAGAAGAGACAGAGAGAGAGAGAGATTTTCATTTACATACATACCTACATAGTCATTAAAACATACATGCACACACTCTCTCTATGTAGATATGTATGTAAATGAAAATGTTGACGAGTTTGGAAACCACAGAGAAATTACAGTTGAAGCAACCCAATAAAGTACACTTTGCTGTTCATTGAACACAACAGAAATAAATAAGCCAATAATAATAATGATGATAATAATAATAATCATAATAATAATAATAATAATAATAATAATAATAATAACAATAACAATAATAATAATAACAATAATAATAATAATAATACAATAACAATAATAATAATAATAACAACAACAACAACAACAACAACAACAACAACAACAATAATAATAATAATAATAATAATAATAATAATAACAATAATAATAATGATGATGATGATGATGATGATGATGATGATGATGATGATGATGATGATACTCGTGATAATAACGGATGAAAGAAAGAAAGAAAAAAGAGACTACGAATGGTTACATTCATTTCAATAAATATTTCAGAGCTGTCTGAGAAATCGATCGTATGATTTTTGAGTTGTTTTTTGTTTTTGTTCTTTTTGTGTGTGTGTTTTTTTTTTTTTTAACATGGACAAGAATAACATAGATCATATACAACCATAACAGATTCGGGGGGGTTATTTAGATTGCACTTTTAAACTAAAATATCTAATTTACAGAATGCAGAATCTCAGAGGCAATGTATCAGCTATTAGAGCTTTTATCAGTGAAATCTTATGTCTTAATTATCTTTTTATAATAATTATTTTGATTGATCAACTTGATTTTTTCTTCCTTCTCTAACGCCAAATTATCTCTAAGTCTTCTTCCAATTTCCCAATATGTTGTTTTCCTAGGCTGTAAAAATCAAAATAGATTAATTCGTTCCAGCGAGTTAACGAATATCGTCTGTCAATTTTCTTTTCTTTTTGTTTTTTTTTTGTTTTGTTTAGTAAATTGTACTTTGTCTCATGTGACAGTTCCTCCCGAAAGCAATAATTTTCCCGGTGATAAACTACGCCACAAATCTACAGTTTTATATGAGAAGTTGTTTAAGACTGCAATATATTGTGGAATGTAGAAATCTTACGTAAAAAGCTTGTCACTTTTTTGTTCGCTAGATTCTCTCATTGTGTTAGGTTTCAAAAATATGGAAGTAGAAAACAGTGCGAGAGAGTGAGTGAGAGAGAGAGAGAGAGAGAGACAGACAGACAGACAGATAGACAGACAGACAGATAGAGAGACAAGCAGAGACAGAGAAGGAAAGAAAATATAAAGAGAAGTAGATTAGATAGATAGATAAATAGATAGATAGATAGATATGTTTCTTTATTAGCCACACAGGGCTGCACACAGATAGAACAAATTACAAGGTAGAGCTTTTCTTTTGAAGGTTTAAAAAAAAAAAAAAAAGAAGGGGGAGTTTCGATCAAAAGGATCGTAAAAGGAGAGAAAGAGGACAAAAAAAAGGGGGTTAAAAAAAAAAAAAAAGGGGGAGAGCTTTTTTTCCGGAGTGCTTTGTTGTGGTAGTGGTTGTTGTTGTTGCTCTTGGTGTGCAGTGGTTGGGCACGTCTTTTTCAAGTGTGTTTCGCTTCCACACAAATAGCAGCGTGGTCGCCTGCCCTCTACCACTATATAGAGTTTGTAGCCTCCTGGCAGTTCTATACGGTGGGTATCTTCTCTCTTGCTGCTTTATCCAATTGAAGCAGGAATTCGATTGATTTGCCCACATAGTCTTTCTCTCCTAGAACCGCGATTTCCAGGATGTTTGTCTCTGACATTGTCTCTGACATTCAAAGCAGATGGCAGAGACCACCCATTGTGTTTCGACATCAAATGGTATGTTTTTTATTTGGACTTTCGTGACCCTTTTGTTTAAATAGACTGGTATCATTACCAAGTCGTCCGAATGTAGCTCCAGTGGAAAAACGTTTTGCTAAACTTTCGTTGAGGAAACGTACTTGGACTGTACCAAATTTGTTTCCCCAACTGATATATTCCTTGGAGTCCCATACAGGACGAAGGCATTTATCGATTTTTTCCTGCGGTGCATTTTCTGTTCTTCTTGTTTTTTTGTTTTTACTTTATAAATTATTGTTTTTTTTTGCGTGTTTTCCACGATGTGTTGTGGAATATGAAGGTGCAATTTGTCTCCTTCTTTGGAGAAGAGTGCCTTTGTGCGGTTTATCTCTTGTGTGGTGAATGTTACAATTGTTCTTTTTTGTTTTGTTACGTCCGCAAAATTCGTTTTGAATTTGGCAGTAGAAGTGTTAATTGTGGCAGTGTTAATTGAAGTCATGGTAGTGGTGTTGGTGTTGGCGGTAAGCAGCAGAAGGCTTGGATGTAGCATTTGACGTCGTAGTAGTGGTGTTGTGTTTGGCGGTGTTGTCTTGGTAGGCGGCTTTGTGCCGATAGATAGATAGATAGATGGAGGGATGGAGGGATAGCTAGCTAGCTAGCTAGCTAGCTAGCTAGATAGATAGATAGATAGATAGATAGATAGATAGATAGATAGATAGATAGATAGATTGACAGTGCGTGAAGTGGAGGAATGGAGAAATGACCAGCAGTCAGCATACTAGTGAGACAGGCTGTGAAGCGAACAGAAAGTGAAAGTTAGAAAGAGTAAAAAGGAAAAATAAGAAGAAAGTAGCCTAAGTAATAAAGAGAGAAAACGGAAGTGGGAAGAAAGATAGGGAGTTACAATAAGGAGAAGTAATTAGAGATGTAATGTATTAAATAACTGAAGGACAGAGAAAAGTAATGGGGGTGGGGAAGAGAAGCAAGTATAAACAAGAGCACTCAGAGAGCGCGAACTTCCGCCAATGCAACAGCAATGTCCTCTCAATGATTAGCCAGAGATGATTTTTTAAAATGAGAATATCTGAAATATACTCGACTGCTCTCACAAACAAGAATACTAAAAATGAACTCGACCGCTCTCAAAAATTAAGTAACAAAAAAGAAAAAGAAAAAGAAAAAAACAGAAAAATAATCCAGAATCCTTGTCTGATATTGGATCGATCCCAAATTCTAATCAGTTACTGCCAATCACGAGGCGAAACACTCCTGAAAGTTTCATCCGAATTCATCCAGCGGTTCTTGAGATATCTTGTCCACGGACAAACAAACAAAACAAACACGACTGAAAATATATCTCTGTCTTGGTTAAGGCGGAGGTAATAATATACTCTGAGCGTGTGATTTGTGTGAGTGAAGAAGGGAGGATGGGGATAGAGGAAGAGAAAGCAATGGGAAAGGAAGAGATAGATATATAGATAGATAGAGAGAGAGAGGGAGAGGGGGAAAGAGGGAGGGAGGGAGAGAGGGAGGGAGAGAGAGGGTAATTAACGACAGACGACTGAGGAGGATGCATTAATATTTCTTAACTAGCAGTATAACCCGGCAGGATTATTAAGCTAATCAAGTTATTTCAAACCAAACTAAGTAACATCGACGTCAAATTTAAAATACCGTGTGACGGGGAACACTACGTCTCTATATTTTCAAAATTTCTCTAAAATTTATAAATAATTTATTCCATACTTAAATATACCCCATCACTTTCACAAGTTCTATACAATAATTAGGCACTGAATAATAGGATAATATAAACTATCTGTGAAGTTTCTAAGTTTGGATAAGTCCGTGTGTCTTGGAGTGAAGAGAAAAATTTTGTCTCGAGATAGAACCTTCGTCTGAGAGAAAATAAGGCTTTAACGGTTGATAATTTTTGTTCTTTCAGACTAAGAGACTATCCTGAAGCCCTAATATTTTGTGCTCCCTATGTTGTACGAATTTATCCAAACTCATAAACTTTACTCTGTAATTTTTTTCCTAGGGATCTTTTTCTCTAATTATTATTAATACGGACGATGATACGTTATGTGAGGACGTTACAAATTCTTCCCTAGCTTTTTGCTTATAGCGTCATTATCAGCCAGGTACCCTCGCTATGAGCAGGAGTCTTCTTGCTAAGAAGCTCTAAGATCCCTATTTTGCTGCATGCATACAACCAACCAGATTTTTGTTTCCGGTCCATTCTTTGATGGCGCCGTTCTACAAACCTTCTTGATGACTTCTGGTTCTCTTCTCATCCACACTTCCTGTCAGGATGGTCTTGGGCAGTGACTCGTGACGTACTGTATGTCCCAAATATGATAGCTTTTTGGAGTTGATTTTCGACAATGAGGTCCATGGACTTTTACTTTCAGCTTTCACAGTGCTGCAGTGTACTAGAAAACCAGCCTATTCTATCCAACCTGCGAAAGAACCACATTTCAAAGGCTTCTGTGTTCTTCATTACTGTCTTCAGTGTCTAGGTTTCTGCTCCGGAGAGGACAGTTGGCAATATATAACAGTTTCTTAACCTCAATTTTAGGTGGTGTTATGTCTTTTGAAGTAAAGATAAAGTCATACAACGAAATAAAGTAAAACAGGCTCGATTATAACTTGGAGAATTATCAAATCCCTTAAACGATGGTCAGTCCCATAATCCACTGAATGTAAGGGCCACCATTTAAGACTTTGTCTTTATAAAATGTATGTAGGGGACAACGTAGATGAACAAAGTACAGTCTTTTCAAGGTATGATTTGAGGTGAGTACTACGAGCTGTCACGGTACTAAGTAGTTTTACGGCAGTGAGCTCATCTTACTTTGTCTTACAGTGCGGTTTACTCGGAGATTTAAGCGATAGATATATATTGCCTTGCCTTAAAAATAAAATAAATGCGCTCTTTTAAAGCCTAGCCAGGCTCATGGGCCCGGTTTCCCAGTTTCAATGGCGTATGTGTTCCCCATCTGGACGGGACGCCAGTCCATTGTAGCGTTACTCATTTTTGCCAGCTGAGTGGACTGGAGCAACGTGAAATGACACATTTTGCTCAAGAGCACAACGCGTCGCCCGGTCAAGGAATCGAAACCACAATCTTACGATCATGATGCTGACACCCTAACCACTAAGCCACGCGCCTCCACATTGCCTTAGGGAGAGCATAACGCTGGTCTCAAAATACAAAATCTTCGGTAAGTAATACGACATGCTATCTGCCCGGCTCTCTAATACTCTCATTCTTATAGAAAACAAAGCTAAAAAAAAAAGGTTGGGGTGCATCTTAGTAAGCCTTGGCAAGAAAATTATCTACATTTTGAATGTAGTCCCCTGAATCTCACAGCTCACCAATATTGTTTCAAATTTTGACACAAGGCTAGCATTTTTTTTTTTGAGTAAGTTGATTACATCGATGCCAGGAGTGGCTGTGTCGGAAGTGTGGTAAGTCGCTTGCTTGCCAACCACATAGTTCCGGGTTCGGTCCCACTGCGTAGTACCTTGGGCAAGGGTATTCTACTATAGCCTCGGGCTGACCAAAGCCTTGTGAGAGGATTTGGTAGACGGAAACTGAAAAAAGCCCGTCGTATATATGTGTATATATATATTTATATATATATATATATATATATATATAATATATATATATATATATATATATATATTTATATGTGTGTGTGTGTGTATGTATGTGTGTGTGTGTGTGTGTTTGTCCCCCACAACATCGCTTGACAACCGATGCTGGTGTGTTTACGTCTTAGCGGTTCGGCAAAAGACACCGATAGAATAAGTACTAGGCTTACAAAGAATAAGTCATGCGGTCGATTTGCTCGACTAAAGGCGGTGCTCCAGCATGACCGCAGTCAAATGACTGAACCAAGTAAAAGAAAAGAAGAAAAAAAGTACCTGACTGTTACTTTATTCTTATCGACCCCGAAAGAAAGCCAGAAAAAATACCGGACATCTTTTCCGGCGCAGTAACGATTCTGCCAGCTCTCCGCCTTTTACAGCTCAGTAGCATCACTCAGTTTATATATTATAATTTTCTAAATTGACTTAACACTTGCCAAAACATACCACTAATTGCACGCCCAGATTCAAGTGTCTATGTGTCTATAGAGTTTTGCAATGAAGAAACAATATTTTTTTATAGGTTATAGTTGTTTGTATTTTTTTCATTTTCAATTTTTTACATTCTTCTACAACATTTTAATATGCCAGGTCATTAATTATTCCTGTCATTTAGTTGAAAACATATATTTATGTTTTTAATATGGTGTTTTTATTAAGTCTGTTTTCACCAGAACAATATTTTTTTAAAAACATGTTTTTATAGTCTCCATTTTATAACTTCATTTAATTGACCATAGCATTTAACGGTTGTTTAAATAACGTCTAGTCAATATAACATTGCTATCAATCACTACGGTTTCTTTAAGTCCACTAGATTGTGAGTTCTCATATAGGCGAGAATGTTCACTACCTCGAAGAAAAGGAATCTAAATTTTGGGATATGCAATCTTTCCCAAAAGCAGGAATAATTCTCTCTTCTATAGGTACAAGGCCTGAAGTTTTAAAGAACGGGGCTAGTCGACTACACCGACCTCAGTTATTAACTGGTACTTATTTTATCGACCCCGAAACTACAAAAGGCAAAGTCGACCTCAACAGGATTTGAACTCATAACTGTGTCAGAAGATATGCTGTAAAACATTTCGTTGGACTTGCTAACCATTCAACCAGTTCACCGCTTTTTTTCCCTGGAGCAATAATAATTCTTTCTACTATGGGCACCGCTTGACAACCGTTGTTGGTATGTTTACATCCCCGTAACTCAACGGTTCGGCAAAAGAGACCGATAGAATATGTACTAGGCTTACCAAGAATAAGTCCTGGGGTCGATTTGCTCGACTAAAGGCGGTGCTCCAGCATGGCTACAGTCAAATGACTGAAACAAGTAAAAGAGAGTAAAAGAGAGGTGGCTGAGCACTCCACAGGCAATCGTAGCCTTAACGTACTTCTCAAGGGGATTCAGCGTGACACAGAATGTGACAAAGCTGGCCCTTCGAAATACGGGTACAACGTCCCCGTAACTAAACGGTTCGGCAAAAGAGACCGACGGAATAAGTACCAGGCTTAAGCAATAAAGAAGTACTGGGGTCGATTTATTCGACAAAAATTCTTCAAGGTGCTGCCCCGTCATGGCCGCAGTCCAGTGACTGAAACATGCAAAGGGTAAAAAATAAACCCAATTATATTAGTTTTGCCAGAAAATTACGTTTCTGCGGTATACTCAACTACTTCACACGTTGATTCAATGAGAAACTAGTTCAGCTGATTAAACATTGCATACTCATCAATGAAAGCGACGGATATCCATCTACTTTATATGTGTGCATGTATATATATTTCATTGGTGTAAATCAGCTGAAGATGTCAACATGGGTGAGAAAATCGATAAATCATCACATTTAAACGGAAATCCCTTGTGTAGCATTTGCTTCACCCGTGTTGCATAAACAATCCTGTGTTACTCTTACCGTCGAAATACCGTAAGATGTCGTTTGTTACAAGTTTCTAACAGAAATTTGTAACAAACGATGTTGTTGCTCACCGAATAAGTTATAAAATGATGAAATAAATAATAAAAAATCCTATCCTTTAAGGATTTGGTGAACTGAATCTGTATAGATGCCAGCCGTAGATGTATATTTGTGTGTGCGTGTATGTGTAGCTTGCTTACCAACCACATGGTTCCGGGTTCAGTCCCACTGCGTGGCACCTTGGGCAAGTGTCATCTACTCTAGCCTCGAGCCGACCAAAGCCTTGTGAGTGGATTTGGTAGACGGAGACTGAAAGAAGCCCGTCGTATATATATATATATATATATATATATATATATATGTGTGTGTGTGTGTATGTTTGTGTGTCTGTGTTTGCCCCCCACCCAAGGACAGACAAACGGATTAAGTCGATTATATCGACCCCAGTGCGTAACTGGTACTTAATTTATCGACCCCGAAAGGAATAATGACAAAGTCGACCTCGGCGGAATTTGAACTCACAACGTAGCGGCAGACGAAATACCGCTAGGCATTTCGCCCGGCGCGCTAACGTTTCAGCTAGCTCGTCGCCTTAACTCGTAGTAACATATTGCTCCACCAACTTTAAGATATTTGGCTAATAAAGTAAAGAAGCCAGAAACATTACAAAAGAGAGAAAGTGATTTCAAAAAAATGTTCATACAATGTTGTTTCTGTGTGATTTTAAGCTAAAGTTGTCTAAAATAAACTGACAGAAGTGTCACTAGTAATTGCTTGGATTTACAGTTTGTTTTTCTCGTACGTCTTAACAAAATACACAACTAGCTTTTGATTGGGCATGAAATTGTGAAGTGTTAAGTTACGTGATTTCTTATGTTGCAACAGGAAAGCAACAGACACGAAGCTATGCGAGTTTGCCACTTTACCAACTGAACTGTTGTAATGCTTTATTCGTTCAAAAGAAAAATGAATGCATCTTTTACTTATTTCAGTAAGCTTTACCCGAACAAAGTGACTAGGTTTAGCCCCTTGTGGGTAGTAAAGAAATAGGATCTTTTCCTTTTGAACGGCAGTTTGTAACGTAATTTCTAGGTAACTAAAAAGTTTTAAACTTCGTATACTGGTAGAATGTGTTTATAAAACATCATTTTCTCTTGGCTTTATTGAGAAAATTCTATAGTTTGTAAGATATTTCGTCTGAAAATCCGAGCATTTCGGCAATTTTAACCAATTGATTACCTCCATTCAACTAAAATCATTTGCTGCGTCTAAAACTGAGACAACATCCTGTCACTAACCCTAAACCTCTCCCTAACCCTAACCCTAATTTTTTTCTTAATTGTTAAATTAATTTGTTACGCGTGTAAAAAAAACGAAAGCAAAGGAAAATAATTTAAACAATTAACGAACAAAATAATTCTATAATTTTATACACACGTTTTCCGTACGTATACGGAAAGCGTGTGTTACGGAAAGCGTGTGTATAAAATTATAGAATTATTTTGTTTGTTAATTGTTTAAATTATTTTCCATTGCTTTCGTTTTTTTTTTACACGCGTAACAATTAAATTAATTTGACAATTAAGAAAAAAAAATTTAGGGTTAGGGTTAGGTTGAGGGTTAGTGACAGGATGTTGTCTCAGTTTTAGACGCAGCAAAGGATTTTAGCTCAAAAGAGAGCATAGGATTGGTTAAAATTCGAAAAATTAAACTAC
>NC_042997.1:193755546-193780546 GCF_006345805.1 Octopus sinensis | reverse complement strand
TGTTTCATTAAAACGGTGGTACTCGGGCTGTCAGTAAGCAAATCGTTCATAAAACGGTGGTACTCAAGTCAGTAAGCAAATCGTTTCATAAAACGGTGGTTACTCGGAGTCAGTGAGCAAAGGGTTCATAAAACGGTGGTACTCGGGTCAGTAAGCAAATCGTTTCATAAAACGGTGGTACTCGGAGTCAGTAAGCAAATCGTTCATTAAACAGTGGTACTCGGAGTCAGTAAGCAAATCGTTTCATAAAACGGTGGGGTACTCAAAGTCAGTGAAGCAAATCGTTTCATTAAAAAACAAACGGTTGGTACTCGGACGTCAGTAAAGCAAACGTTTCATAAAACGGTGGTTACTCGGAGGCAGTAAGCAAATCGTTTCATAAAAACGGTGGTACTCGGCGTCAGTAAGCAATATGTTTCATAAAACGGTGGTATCGGAAGTCAGTAAGCAAATCGTTCATAAAACGGTGGTACTCGAAGCCAGTGAGCAAATCGTTTCATAAAAAGGTGGTACTCGGAGTCAGTGAGCAAATCGTTTCATAAAACGTGTGGTACTCGGAAGTCAGTAAGCAAATCGTTTCAATAAAACGTTGGTGGTACTCGAAGTCAGTAAGCAAATCGTTTCATAAAACGGTGGTACTCGGAGTCAGTAAGCAAATCGTTTCATAAAACGGTGGTACTCGGAGTCAGTAAGCAAATCGTTTCATAAAACGGTGGTACTCGAAGTCAGTAAGCAAATCGTTTCATAAAACGGTGGTACTCGGAGTCAGTAAGCAAATCGTTTCATAAAACGGTGGTACTCGGAGTCAGTAAGCAAATCGTTTCATAAAACGGTGGTACTCGGAGTCAGTAAGCAAATCGTTTCATAAAACGGTGGTACTCGGAGTCAGTAAGCAAATCGTTTCATAAAACGGTGGTACTCGAAGTCAGTAAGCAAATCGTTTCATAAAACGGTGGTACTCGGAGTCAGTAAGCAAATCGTTTCATAAAACGGTGGTACTCGGAGTCAGTAAGCAAATCGTTTCATAAAACGGTGGTACTCGGAGTCAGTAAGACAAACGTTCATAAAACGGTGGTACTCGAAGTCAGTAAGCAAATCGTTTCATAAAACGGTGGTACTCGGAGTCAGTAAGCAAATCGTTTCATAAAACGGTGGTACTCGGAGTCAGTAAGCAAATCGTTTCATAAAACGGTGGTACTCGGAGTCAGTAAGCAAATCGTTTCATAAAACGGTGGTACTCGGAGTCAGTAAGCAAATCGTTTCATAAAACGGTGGTACTCAGAGTCAGTGAGCAAAGTATTTCATAAAATGAAAAAAATACGGTACTTCGTAAGAGACCTTACGAAGGCGTGGATGTGTGGTTAGCAGCTTGCTTTCCAACCACATGGTTCCAGGTTCAGTTCCACTGCGTGGCACATTTTGGCAAGCGTCTTCTACTATAGCCTTGGCCCGAACAAAGCCTTGTGAGTGGATTTGGTAGATGGAAACTGAAAGAAGCTGTTGTGTGTGTGTGTGCGAGTCTGCGTGTGTATATATATAATATATATATATATATATAGATATATATATATATATATATATATATATATATATGTGTGTGGGTGTGTGTGTGTGATATATATATATAATACAAAAATGGGACAAGAACTCAAAGCATCCAGGACAGACGATACAAAGAAAACAAGGACAGGTCATTCGGAGTTTTCTTTCCTCATTCGAGTTACAGGTTATCTTTGCAATTTCGGCTGGTTATACTCGAGATTGCTCCAATATGGCTAGCCCCAAGGAAAAACTAAGCTAGGAGCATTAGATTCCTCGGAAGAGAGCAGCAAATGTATACGAAAACAAGGACGGAAAAAAACGGAGAAATGTTACACAAATACAAATGCAAATAACAGGACATAACAACAGGTGTCTTTCGATTAAGGACGAATTAAATTAAGCTGGGGTGTGTGGAAGTAAAGCCTTATATATATATATATATATATATATATATTATATATATATATATATCAGTAAAATATAATTAGCAAGGAACCAGTTTTTAACTAGGGTAATCAACACTTAATACAAATATGAATAGTAACAATATGACAATTCATATATATGTGTGTGTGTGTATGTGTTGTTATATATATATATATATATTTATTTATATTTACTGATAAATTCCTCTATATACATAACATTGAGGTCTCTTTCTTTCTTTTGTTATCTTACCGTTTTTACCAATATATATATATATATATATATGTATGCATATATGTGTGTGTATGTATATATATCTTGGAACTCTCCTGACAGACGCACATATCTAACATTGCAAATACTGCATTCCAGTAACTGACCTTTGTTTATAGTCCTAGAAAATACTTCACCTCCCATCAACTACTAACCCACTACAAAGCTTAGGTAAAAAAAAAAACCAGAGCGGAATACTGTTTCACTTGTGGGCAATATTCCGCTGCTGCTACACACAGAGAGGTTTTAGCCCTCATTACAAGAAAGACCTTCCAACTGGCAGACACGAAATCGCTCACCAGCACAAAATCGCTTACCAATAAGCTGACTGTATGGTCACGTGCTACATCTCCCCACGCACTGCCAACTCATTCGTTTATCCACCCTTAATGCATCCACCATACAACCCTTCTCCAACCTCCTACTTGGCACATGTTTTATTTTGCAACCTCCGACCTGCAACCTTTCATGGAAAACATTAACTGCTTTGTTTCCGATGGGCTCTGGGTGCCTGCTGATGTGACATGGCGCAGCCCCCACTCGAGATCATTCCAATAAAAAATTAAAACAGGAAAAAAATAATAGTCTGCTGTCAACTGGAACATTTCGTTTATGTTTCAGTTAAGACATAATCATTGTTAATATTTACTTTTTTTGTTGTTGGTTGACCCCGATCGACAAAAAAGCCTTCCAACAGTGACCATTCCGTCTTATTTATCTTGAGCCTTATTATGCAATGTGTCTTTAATTTCTGTAAGATGGCAGAGTGTATTTTGAAATAGATTTAATGACAGCTGTGTCTAGCATCTCAAACGACCACCTAGCGGCACATTCAACGGCTCTGAATATTGTAATTGTTATAGTTGTGGCTTCCATTGCTTTTACTTTAATTACATAATGACACATGGGGTTTATCCTGAAGTCACTCATTACTTGAAAAATTTCTTAAACAGATGAAACGTAGGCATTTAGTTATTTCGATAGCAATTGCCATTTTCTCAAGAGTCTCATTAAACATATCTCTCTCTCAGTCAGCAAAATGATATACAGTAAAATAAATACAATATTATAATGAATTTTCGCAATAATTACGTATTATTCCGTTGAATAATAATACATTGCCGTTATCCTAATATTGTTTAAGAATCATTAAGTATATACTTATCCTTAACCAATTTCATCTGCGCCATTTTATTTCCTTATCAGGAAGTATTCTGTGTTTAATTTACCAGTGTTAATATATCTTCTGCTCCAAAGAGCATTCTTTCCGGCAACCTTATCAATCACACTTCATGAACAATATGCCTGTAAAAATTATCATCCTATTTAATATACTGTATTGCAGCAATACCATGCAGAAAACTGAAGATAAATAAAACTAAAATTTCATAAAAGTAAATCGTTTTCTATTTTATCTGCTTTTAATGAGGCTTAGAATATATATATTTCACATTCAAGCTATATTTTTATGATTCTTTTCTACTGGTGCAGTACAGCCAGCCGTCAATCGTAAATCAGAATGGCTTGGTAAATCAAAAGGCGGCGAGCTGGCAGAAACGTTGGCACGCCGGGCGAAGTGCGTAGCCGTATTTCGTCTGCCGTTATGTTCTGAGTTCAAATTCCGCCGAGGTCGACTTTGCCTTTCATCCTTTCCGGGTCGATTAAATAAGTACCATTTACGCACTGGGGTCGATATAATCGACTTAATCCGTTTGTCTGTCCTTGTTTGTCCCCTCTATGTTTAGCCCCTTATGGGTAGTAAAGAAATAGGTATTTCGTCTGCCGTTACGTTCTGAGTTCAAATTCCGCCGAGGTCGACTTTGCCTTTCATCCTTTCGGGTCGATTAAATAAGTACCAGTTACGCACTGGGGTCGATATAATCGACTTAATCCGTTTGTCTGTCCTTGTTTGTCCCCTCTATGTTTAGCCCCTTATGGGTAGTAAAGAAATAGGTATTTCGTCTGCCGTTACGTTCTGAGTTCAAATTCCGCCGAGGTCGACTTTGCCTTTCATCCTTTCGAGGGTCGATAAATTAAGTACCAGTTACGCACTGGGGTCGATGTAATCGATTTAATCCATTTGTCTGTCCTTGTTTATCCCCTCTATGTTTATCCCCTTGTGGGCAATAAAGAAATAAGAATGGCTTGGCAAAATGTACTAACCTGACTTACAAAAGGCATTTGAAAGAGTACCTGGAGAATCTCTGTGGAGTATCGCAAAAATTTATGAGATCCCGGAGTTCTATATGGAAGCTTTAGAAGTATTTATTAAATCAGTTTACTCTGTGCAGACAGAAAATAAAAAAGCATTTAATATTTTGACATCCCCCACCCGAATTCGGTAAGGATGAATCTATCACCACTTCTTTTCCTGCTTAATGTGGATTTATCACAAAGAAGGCAATCGGAAGTAATGAACATGGGAGCAAGTGGAAAGATCAAAACTTGAGCTACGTTGACCTGAGTTACGTTGGTGGCTGACGTGGGTTATTTTGGTGGCTGAAACTGGGTTACGTTGGTGGTTGACCTGTGTTACGTTAGTGGCTGACCTGGATTACGTTGGTGGTTGACCTGGATTACGTTAGTGGCTGACTGGGCTACGTTGGTATCTAACCTGGGCTACGTTGGAGGTTGAACTGAGTTACATTGGTGGCTGACCTAGGCTACGTTAGTGGCAGACTTGGGTTACGTTGGTGGCTGAACTTGGTTACGTAGGTGGCTGACCTGGGTTACGTTGGTGGTTGATAAAGGTTACGTTGGTGACTGACCTGGGTTACGTTGATGTTATTGACTGAATCTAGAAACGAGTGATAAGAGCTAACTCAACGCCTGAGTGAAATGATAAGGAAAAAACAGACAAACTGGGAAGGAAATCAGAAAAGACAAAGGCCATGGAGATCAGTCAAGGAGTAAGAACTTCATTTTGATAGACGTAGAGCTGACTGTCGAAGACATGTATCGATTTGAGTTCCTTGGTAATTTTCTGTGCGATAATGGAGACACTAGAACCGATGCGAAATGCTGAATCGGAGAGATGACAGCAATATTTCATCAAATGGATAAATAGGGAGCGGGTAGAATCGTTAGCAGGCCGGACAAAATTCATAGCGGCATTTCGTCCGTCTTTACATTCTGAATTCAAATTTCAGCGAAATCGACTTTGCCTTTCATCCTTTCGAGATCGATAAAATAAGTACCAGTTGAACACTGGGGTCGATGTAATCGACTTATTCCCTCCTCCAAAATTACTGGTCTTGTGCCAAAATTTGAAACCAATGTTTCAGCAAATGTATTGGGTTGTCCGGAAAGTTCGTGCCGATTTATAGTAGCTTACATTTCGACTTATTTTAGAATATGGCTGAGTCCATAAAATAGGATTTGACTACACCTCCATTTAGAACACAGTTTAAGCTATCTTTTCGTGGAAGAAGATTTATGTTCCTATAACCTGTGTTAATTCTGTAACCTTTTAAAATGGAAGATAAGAAAGTTCATTTTCGGTACTTGATGCTTTGGGAACCAGACAAAAATTGCTGCAGCTCGGCTGGGATGTGTTACCCAACCCTCCATATTCACCAGATATTGCTCCTTCGGATTTCCCCTTATTCAGGTCTCTGCAGAATAGTCTTAATGGTAAACATTTCAATTCCTTCGATGACGTAAAAAGATACCTTGATGAATTCTTTGCCAAGAAACCACCTCAATTCTGGGAAGAGGGTATTTTCAAATTAAAGGAAAGATGGAGACACATTGTGCAACAAAACGGTTCATATCTGGTTGATTAAAAATGTAATGGCAAGTATTTATTGACCTCTTTCTTTCCTTTAAAAATCGGCAGGAACTTTCCGGACAACCCAATACAAAATCTGGCCCATGAACACACTGGACATCAACATTAAGATCCGCTTGTACAGTATCTGCACTATCAAAGGCCCTATATGTAAATACGGGATAAAATTGAAGAGAAATTACCTTAAATTTGAATATTTTACCGAAATGGTTCAAGAAAAA
Source organism: Octopus sinensis (assembly GCF_006345805.1). Classification (NCBI taxonomy): domain Eukaryota; kingdom Metazoa; phylum Mollusca; class Cephalopoda; order Octopoda; family Octopodidae; genus Octopus; species Octopus sinensis. The sequence continues at coordinate 193,774,294 of NC_042997.1, read as the reverse complement.
TCCGGAGAGTTTTTTACCATGATCATGCCAAAAAAAAAAAATGTGATGACGCAAACATTGCAAAGGAACAACTATACGATTGACTGATAACATCATATGGCTACCAGATCCTTGATATGAAACAAAAAAGCATTGAGATGGACACTAACCAGAGGAGCGTGAGGGCGCGTGGCTTAGTGGTTAGGGCATTCGGCTCATGATCGTAAGGTTGTGAGTTCGATTCCCGGCGACGCGTTGTGTCCTTGAGCAAGACACTTTATTTCAGGTTGCTCCAGTCCACTCAGCTGGCAAAAATGAGTTGTACTTGTATTTCAAAGGGTCAGCCTTGTCACACTCTGTGTCACGCTGATTATCCCCGAGAACTACGTTAAGGGTACACGTGTCTGTGGAATGCTCAGCCATTTGCACGTTAATTTCACGAGCAAGCTGTTCCGTTGATCGTATCAGCTGGGACCCTCGTCGTCGTAACCGGCGGAGTCTTTTTAAACCAGAGGAACATGACAGAAAAGACTGCAAGCTACATAACGTTAAACCTTTCAGGATAACCCGAAGGCTGTCAACACACTGGAAAAGCAGTGAACATATACCCGACTGTGATGACTGGAGAAGCCACCAAATTTGCTAACACGTGTGAGATCGACTAGCAAGCAAGCTAACTAATTACTGTTTGACTGACTTATTAGCTAACTAGTTAACTAGCTAGCTAATTAAGTAGCAAGCTTGTTAATAAACTAACTTGTTAAATGACTAACCAACCAACTATCTGACTGACTAACTGACTAAATGACTAACCAACCAACAATCTGACTGACTAACTGACTTACTAGTAAACTAACTGATTAACTAAATTGCTAGGAAACTAATGAACTAACAAGCTATGTAAATAAGTAACTATTTTGTTGTGTCTGGGGAGAGTCATTTTCTTTTTGTGCCTTATAACTTAACACACTCACCGGTAGAATTTCCACTTATTTCTTATTTTTATTTTCCTAAAATTTTCGTTGCGTCTTGCAGATAAAGCGGAATATGCTTCAACACACGAACTCATATTAAGAATCTTGCAAACCAAATCCCAAAACAAAAGTAACTATTTGTTCTGGTACTTATTTTCTCGAAGAAGAAGCGTCTAACAAATTGCAAATTACACTCACAAAGTTATAGTAAGAAAAACCTTTCCTGGAGTTACGTGCTGTGGGATCGAACCCGGAACCACGCAGTAGACAAAAGCAAGCTTCTGAACCAAAATGTCACGTCTTATAATACTACAACATTTATATATTTTCTTCCTTTTTCTTTCATTATTGAAAGCTCTAGAACACATTAATGTTTTTCTCTGCTTTTTTTTCTTCGCTGTCTGACTTGAAATTTATGAATTTTAACAAGAAGTATCTGATAAAGATATAGGCTACATTCGCTGCTGTTGCTATTATCACAGTTAATTATAACGCTTTCAACATTTACTAAACATCTGCCTTCATCGGTTTTGGAAAGGTATTAATTATGGATGCCATGAAAACACACGATACTGAAAATATCAAATGAATTAAAACATTTTGAATATGTATCACAATTTGGAATACTTACTATCTTCTGATATACAACTTATATTTATGCGTGTGCATATAAGTGTGGTGCGTGCGTGCGTGAATGTGTGTGTGTGAGAGGGAGAGAGAGAGAGAGAGGAGAGAGAGAGAGAGAGAGAGAGAATTTATGAGAGAGAGATGTTTTTATCTCTCGTTTCTATATTCTGATATCCGTGTATGCATACATATATATGTATGCTTTTATGCATATATGCCAGCATCTATACGTGCGTCAGTAATCTTCTATTGCTACTTCAACGCTGAAATAATTGTATGTGTAAATTTATATTTTACTAGCACTATGACCCGGCAACGCCGGGTTATAGTGCTTGTGCATGCATATACAGCTGCGTGCGTGCGCACATACACGCGAGTACTGTCCAAATTTTCGACCAATCACATACAGCTAGCTGGCATTCAATTGGTGTATCAGGTTTCGGGCATTTTGATTGGGTTTTGGATAGAAAATTCACAAAAATGTCACTTATATTGATTTTTAATGGCTTTGCGGGGTGACTGGGGAAATGTAAAGATGTGCACGACCACCCTTGGACGGTTTTGAATGACCATAGAAAGTGCAAGCCCTCTAACTGAAAAAGTGTGGATTTGTATAAAGGATACACACACAGACATTTTGCCGTTTATATACAGAGAGATAATAATTTATATTTTATAATAATGCTTAATAATGTTTTTTTGGGGGGAATTAAAGTTGAAACAATTGTCGTGGGATCCAATAAAGCGTTGTGCTTAATCTATTTTCTATTATTCTTACACACACACGCGCGCGAGCGCGCGTGGTGTGTGTGTGTGTGTGTGTCTGTGTGTGTGTGTGTGTGTGTGTGTGTGTGTGTGTGCGTGCTTGGGTGTGTTCCTGGTTATATTTTTCGGATTTCCCACCAATACTGAAAGAGCTCTTTTCACGCCTTTAAACTAAACTTCCCTTGGAACTTAGACAAGAAACAGGTCAATCTTTTATGAAAGTGCGCATGTTTGTGTGACCTGCTGCAATGGAATTATATAACTTCTCTGTGAGCATATCCTACAGAATAGTTAGAGAATATTTTATGAGAAGCTTTTTTTCTATTTCTTCTCGTATGCAAATTTGGCTCATAGCAGGACTTCGACATTCGTTGGTCAGTAGATATCGTCGAGGTGGAGGCGCGTGGCTTAGTGGTTAGGGTGTCATGATCGTAAGATTGTGGTTTCGATTCCTGGACCGGGTGATGCGTTGTGTTCTTGAGCAAAACACTTCATTTCACGTTGCTCCAGTCCACTCAACTGGCAAAAATTAGTAACGCTGTGATGGACTGGCGTCCCGTCCAGCTGCGGAGCACATACGCCATTGAAACCAGGAAACCGGGTCCATGAGCTAGTCTTTAAAAGGGTGCATTTATTTATTTTATTTTATATCGTCGAGAGGATATGATGCGTCATTCGAAGATTGCTTGGATCGCTGTTAAGATTTTGCTGCTTTGCCTTTGCGTTAAGAAAAGGCAGTCGGCATTACTGTTGATGTGGAAGTTACTCATACAGGTTAACAATTTTCGGGTTTTAACATCAATAGCTCAGATCTCATCTAACATCTAATCGAACAGTTCAACTACTGGTATAAGCACAGGTACAGCATGCACGCCGTAAGCTTTAGATTTATTGCATGCAGGAAGTTCAGAGGACCATACTTTCTCTATCCTGGTATTAAATTCTCTATTTCACACTCCTTCATGGGGAATATTTTCATGTATTCTTAAATACTTGTTGCATTTCTCGTCATTTACCGAAGAAATACGCCATTGATTGTAACATTACAAGATAATCTTGCAGTTCTTTCTCATTTGATAGCCATATCAGAACATTATCCTGGCCAAAATTCATCCCTTTTTTTCTGAGGAGGTCGTAACTTGGCCAAAGTTTTTTTTCCATATCTGTTACCTTTTATTTGTTTCAGTCATTAGGCTGCGGTCATGCTGGAGCACCGCCTTGAAGAAATTTAGTCAAAAGAATCGGCCACAGTACTTATTGTTTTAAGCTTGATACTTATTCTATCGGTCTCTTTCACTGAGCCACTCAGTAACGAGGACCTAAACACACCAACACCAGTTGTCAAGCGGTGGAGGGGACAAACACAGACACAAAGACACACACTCATATATATATATATATATATATATAATATATATAATATATATATATAATATATATATATATATATATAATAAAATATTAGTGGTTTTATCTCTAATTTAATATAATATATATATATATATATATACATATTTATTTATTTATTTATTTTCTCTATTTTCTCTCCTTGTTTCTTTCTGTGTTCCTTTCTGTGGAAGAGCGTAGGCTCGAAACGTTAAAGACTTTTTCACTTCCCGAGCGTTATACTAATACATCTGTCTGTTGTCTACACCACCTGTCTTCGTCTTTTGTTTTTTTTTTGTGTGAATTCTCCCTATATATTTATATATATGACGGGCTTCTTTTAGTTTCTGTCTACCAAATCCCTCACAAGACTTTGGATAACTGGAGGCTACATTAGAAGACACTCGCTCAATGTGCCATGTAGTATGACTGAACCGAAACAATATGGTTAGGAAATAAACGTCTTACCACACACCCATTCATTTTTGGCATATATTTTAAGATTATCCACACACACACACACACACAAAACAATGAACTATGCTGGTGTTTCTGCCATTCTGTGGGTCAATCGCATATCCTCAAGATTTCCGAAAATGACCCCCCCCCAAAAAAAAACCCCACTCGAGTGTTTACTGAAAGTATGAACAGCATCACAGAGAGATCTCATTGAAATATGCAACACTGTATCCCTAGTATTTTCTTGCTGCTGATAATATCAAGAAATATCCATACTTAAAATTACCATAATTTACCTTTTATCAAATTTCTAGGTGCTTATATAAAATGATGAGTACTCTTTTACTTGTTTCAGTCATTTGACGGTGGCCATGCTGGAGCACCGCCTTTAGTCGAGCAAATCGACCCCAGGACTTATTCTTTGTAAGCCTAGTACTTATTCTATCGGTCTCTTTTGCCGAACCGCTAAGTTACTACAACGTAAACACACCAGCATCGGTTGTCAAGCGATGTTGGTGTGACAAACACAGACACACAAACATATACACACACATACATACATACATACATACATACATACATACATACATACATACATACATACATACATACATACATACATACATATATACGACGGGCTTCTTTCAGTTTCCGTCTACCAAATCCACTCACAAGGCTTTGGTTTGATCAACCCGAGGCTAAAGTAGAAGACACTTGCCCAAGGTGCGATGCAGTGGGACTGAACTCGGAACCATGTGGTTGTTAAGCAAGCTACTTACCACACAGCCTATTAAATTTCAAAAGAAAACTATTTATTGCCCTGAATTAGATAAAGCAAATTTCTCGTTGATATATTTGCAATAAATATCTGTAATTATTTTTCAAAATTTTATCAACATAATGGCAATCTACTTCGTCGAAATTTCATTTTAAAAATGCAAGATTTTATCAAAAATATATGTAACTTTCAGAAAGTCATAAAAATCAATTTAGGTGGGGCATTGTCTCCTTCTGTCCTCCACTCTCTTTGTCTCTTTCTCGCACCATCCCCTTTTTATCTTCCTGTGTGTGTAGGCATATACATACACAGAGTCCGCCAAAAAATATATATACACATTTCAGGAAAGGAAAAATCTGTATAAATATTTGACTTGTATAGGTACCGCTTTAAATATAGACACCTCTTTCGAAGTTTTATCAAATTGCGATAACATTGATTAAATTGTAATAACACTGAATGGAAATATTTTTATTAGATTTCTCCTTTCCTGAAGTGTACTCTCTTTTACTCTTTTACTCTTTTACTTGTTTTAGTCATTTTGACTGCGGACATGCTGGAGCACCGCCTTTAGTCGAGCAAATCGACCCCAGGACTTATTCTTTGTAAGCCTAGTACTTATTCTATCGGTGTACTAGGCTTACAAAGAATAAGTCCTGGGGTCGATTTGCTCGACTAAAGGCGGCGCTCCAGCATGGTCGTAGTCAAATGACTGAAACAAGTAAAAGAGTATATATATATATATAATATATATATATATATATATATATATATATATTATATATATATATATATATCTATATATATTATGTGACAATTAGTTGGTTGTCATAATAAAACTCAGAGTTTCGGATCCGCGGCTGAAGTCTGCTCCGGCATCTCATCAGTTATTAAGACAAACAAAAGCGCCATGAAAAAAAAAACCGTTGAATAAAGGGAAATTACTCCAATAGGCGTGGGAAAAGTAAAACTTCGTTAATAGAATCTGCATATGTACACATGTACACATATACATACACGTACGCACACACGCACACACACACGTGTATATATATATATTTCTTTACTACCCACAAGGGGCTAAACACAGAGGGGACAAACAAGGACAGACAAAGGGATTAAGTCGATTACATCGACCCCAGTGCGTAACTGGTACTTAATTTATCGACCCCGAAAGGATGAAAGGCAAAGTCGACCTCGGCGGAATTTGAACTCACAACGTAACGACAGACGAAATACCGCTAAGCATTTCGCCCGGCGCGCTAACGTTTCTGCCAGCTCGCCGCCTTTATATATATATATATACATGTGTATATATATAGTTTTAGTTCACTCGTTAATGACGTTTTACCCACATAATTTGTTTCATAGAGGACTTCGTTTTTTTAAGATGAAGTGTATTTTTTTGATGCAGGCTTAATTGGCTAACATTTCGATTATTTTTGTATTGATGACGTTATCTTTGTGATTTATTCGCGTAAAGAACCTTTAAAAATTCCTATGGGTAGCTACGACGGCGCAAAAGTGAGTCTATTCGTGATCTTATTCCTCCTAAGGGAACTAGACTATTTACGCAGCAATACTAGAGCGAAACTGCAACGACGACCAGGAGATTGATTTTCGTAGAGCTGGATAACGAGCTCTGCTGATGCATCATGGATAATTAATAGCTTCTTTCAAAATGATTAGCCTGAAAATTATAATACACGCCAAACTGATTTCTGCTAACATTCTGGACACATTCTTGAGTCTAACATCAGGCTCCTACAAATCTTTATATATAAAAGAGAACTTGTGTGTCTGTCTCCTACGATTTAGATTCCTAACTACTCCCACATTTTGCGGTGCAGTTTAACCAAAACCGGGTATCTTATAGTCGTGATTCATATCGAGCCCTTCTGGGTATTAGCGCGCGTCTACGATGAGTCTACGATTTTAAAAAAATTACCATCATTTTTTCCATTTTAATGCATTTTTTCGCTATTATATAAGGGAAGTAACTCTCTAAAAATGTCTACGATGAGTCAACGATTTAAAAAAAAATTTACCATAATTTTTTTTCCATTTTTAATGCATTTTTTTTGCTATTTTTTGGCTATAACTCTCTAAAATGCTTATATAGTTATTTCCCTTAAAAACCCGAGCAACGCCGGGCGATACTGCTAGTTCATTATAAACACCTAACAGAGACTCTCTCTCATTTTCTGTCTCTCTCTCTTTCCTTCTCACCTTTCCGACCACTAAATATCTATTATCATGCTCTTAAGTTACATGAATGATTCAAGGGTCTAGAATTTCATGCTTACACTTAGCAAAGTCTTATATAATGCTCGAAAGTCTCGGCCGTTGATTTACATAAAAGTGTATATATTTAATATACACTCTCATGGTCTTAGGTATTTTCCCCTCGTTTGTACTGACAACCTCATTTCTCTCTCAATCAATCTCTCACACTGACATGCGCACACTTTCTATACGTACATACATACATACATACATACATACATACATACATACATACATACATACATACATACATACATACATACATACATACATACATACACACATACATACATACATACATACGTACGTACATACATAGACACACATACATACATACATACGTACATACATATATACACACACACATACATTCATACATACATACATACATACGTATGTACGTACATAGACACACATACATACATACGTACATACATATATACATACACACATCCATCCATCCATCCATCCATCCATACATACATACATACATACATACATATATACATATACATACATACATACGTACATACATATATACACACATCTATCCATCCATCCATCCATCCATCCATACATACATACATACATACATACATACATACATACATAACATACATACATACATACTTACGTACGTACGTACATACATATATATACACATACATACATACATACATACGTACATACATATATACACATATACATACATACATATTCAATAATATAGGTGCAATAATATATAGTTATATATATTCGTATTTTACACGTAAAGTTATATATACACAGACATATATGTATAATATTGTATATATATGTGTGTATATGTATACACATACAAATAGCGAAAGAGAGATAGAGATAAAGATAGAGATAGATAGGTAGATAGATAGATAGATAGATAGATAGATAGATAGATAGATAGATAGATAGATAGATAGATAGATAGATAGATAGATAGATAGATAGATAAATAGAGAGCTAGAGAGAGAGATAGAGATAGAGAGATAGAAAGAGAGAGAGAGAGCTATCTTATCACATGGCATCAGTTCGTAACAACTTAGTACAGAGTATTAGACGTAAAGCCCATTTTGTTATGATATTGTAAACAAATCCCAATATGGCAGTATGGCGTTCTAAACAATGTTATCAGACTAGTTTGCGATAATTTGATACTCCATCCTTATTTAATGTCATGACATGGGAATTCTGTAATGGATATCTGAATTTTTTAGAGATAAACCTGGCATTTTGCGATTTTGATTTTGTGTCTTTCTGGAATACTTTCCTTTCTGTTCTGCCTTTTTCTTTTTTTTTTTTGCCTTCTGAAATATCTCTTCTTAATGGTGTCCGCTTTTAAGAAGGAGTGCATGTGCATGTGTGAGTGAATGCTAGAGTGAACGAATGTTAGAATGAACGAATGCTAGAATGAGCGAATGCTTGAATGAGCGAATGCTTGAATGAGCGAGTGCGCTGTGCGCATGTTTTGCTGGTTGTGCTACAGGGTGTTGTAAACAGACAACATCGAGTTGACAGTAATGAACTTGTACTGACATCAATGTCATTTCATTTGTCTTTTTAGTGAAGGTGTATGGCTTAGTGGTTAGGGTATCCGTCTCACGATCGTAAGGTCATGAGTTCAATACCCAGCAATGCGTTGTGTCTTTCAGCAAGATACTTTAATTCACGTTGCTCCAGTTCACTCAGCTGGCAAAATAGGAGTAGTACCTGCGTTTCAAAGGGCCAACCTTGCCACATTCTGTGTCACGCTGAATCTGCCCGAGATCTACGTCAATGTTTCTCATATCCCTTAATTTCACGAGACAGCTGTTCCATTAATCGGATTAACCGGAACTCTTGTCGTCGTAACCGGCAGAGTGCCAGTTTTTTCTTTAGAGTAGCACAATTTGGGGGAAGGAGATTTGGATTCTATTGTATCCTTAACAAACCGCATGTAAGCCCGTCAGCAATTAGTTAAATTAGACCTCAGAATTTGAATATCATTTTATTTTTATCGATCCTAACATTTAAAAAATTCAAAGTGAAGTCAACCTCAGCAAGATGGGGATTCAGAGCATAAAGAGCCGGGACAAACAACAGCACTGATAGCGGCATAGCTGGAGTGTGTACCACCCGGAGCAGCCTTTGAGTTTGGCCCCCTACCTGATATAAGCAAACCCAAAAGTGCTGCTCCATAAGAGCATCGCTCGGAGTGGGCCAGCCCTTCACCTCTCACTCCTAGCTATGTTACTGGACTCTGGCGATTTTCAAGTCGACCGCTTTAGTATCTTTGTATCCAACGAGCTATGCTTTGTTTTAGCATCTTTGTATCTTCCACCTTAATATCTTTATATCACTAAATCTTATAATTCTTGCTGTTATATTTGTTTTTCTTTTCTCCTCAATGATGTGAAGTTATTTACTCTGAGGAATATATTTGAGAAAGATAAAGCACCGATTTCTGTTGTGTAAACAGCAATGACAAATAACCATCAACAGATAAAATTTTAATTACCTACGCCTCATTTCAAAAGCGTATATTCAGGAAAAGTGCTTTTCTGGCATTAAAACGTATGGGAGGCCCAACTTCACACACAGGGCCCAAGAGAATTTTTTGAGATATTAAAAAAGAAATTGTTTTATATGCCATCAAATATGGTGTTTTGTTTTACGAAACCAATTTGTAGTTATCAGATAAGCATAAAGTATATTATTGTATTTAACAGTTTAAGCGGAAATTTAACATTAACAAAATGAATCCCGCCCGTCTCGGACAACCTATAAAGTCTAAGATCATCTCTTCCTCAAAGCCCAACAAATGAAAAGACAACAAAAAAAAATGCTATTAATATCTTAACATACCCCACCTTAAGATATATAACTACTTATAGCCTTGTAGCTTATCATTAAGCCTCCTAATTGTTCATATACTAGAACATTAAGGCTCGTAAAGGTAGAAGCTCCAGTATATTGTCGTTATGATGCATAACACTTAAAGCCCTACACGATTCTCGCAAAAACTCCTAACTATTAATATCTTTGTAGATTACCAATAACGCCCATAACTGTAAATGTCCTGTAACACTCTATGATCTTGTATATTGCCATCAAGGGCCGTAACTTAATGTCTTAGATCGATTACTTGGTTGGCGCAAGCCATAGATTTTGTAGGAAAGGATATTGTCGATTATATCAATCTCAGTTCTTAAAAAGTACTTTATTTTATTGGCTCTGGAATGTGAAAGACAAAGTTGACCTTAGCGGGATTTGAACTCATAACATACAGAAGCGTTACTAAATACCGCAAGACGATGCTCCAAGTATTCTGCTAATCCATCATCCTTATGTCTTCGGAGATTAGCATTAAATACTTTTTTTTTAATTAACCAGACCCTTCTCTCGACCTTGCTTATTGGTGGGAGGAGGATAACTTTCTTTATTGGCCACACAGGGTTGAATACAGAGGGGACAAATACAAATGTAGAGCTTTTCTTTTCGAAGATGGAAAAAGAAAAAGGAAAAAAAGGAAACAAATGTAAAATTCCGATTAAAAGGGATCGGGAAAAAAAGGCGATCAAAAGGGATCGTGTATCACAGAAAGAATTTTTTTTCAAGTAAGAAACAAGATTAGGTTCATCCGTGGAAAGAAAAGCCTACAGAAGAGACTACGGTAACCTCAGGCAGGAGAAAATAAATACATGAAAGCGAAAGTGCTCTCTTTCTTTTACGATTTACAGGATCATGCTCAAAGTGGTTTCGTCACTCGCACGCACCATCTTTGTTACATTCACCCACCTTTTTTTTTAAGCTTTCACGAGACAAAACTTGCTTCTCTATTTTCACCTTCCTTTTCAAGTGATACTTGAAAAAGTTGATGAGCGATTGGCCAGAGACATAAGTGTGACATAAGTCTCTAATCTTTTCGCTCGAGTCCACCACATACATTCTTTCACCATGGCCACCAGTACGATGAAAACTGCCTTGCCTTCCCGGTTGAGGGAAGGGGGCGGAGCAATTTTCACGATAGACTCGGCCGACAGGCGGACTCGTCCCACACGTGACAGCAACCGTTCAGCATAAGCCTACAGGTCCGAAATGGTTGGACACTGCACGAGTGCGTGCAGAACGGTGGGAGAAAGATAGAAAGGTCACTGCGCACCAGAAACCAAGCTCGACTCCCCTAAAGAGGCTGAACCGAGCGACGGATTAAATCTACCTTCCAAAAACAGAAATTGCCCTTCAGTCTTCATTTACCAAATTTCACTCACAAAACTTTGGTCTACGTGATGTTAAGGTAGAAGACACTCGACAAAAGTATCTCGTGATGGGACTGAACCTGGAACTCGAAGTTACGAAGCGAACTTCTTAACCACACAGCCACGCCGAAGTATATTGTTGTACTATCTCCTCGCTAGAAAGAGAGTCCATCACCACAGCGTGATTCATTTCTCTGGAAGTCATTTTTCTAATCCGAACATTCCTTTACCTAGAATAAATTAAAGGAAATGGTCCAGCGGAACCATCTTTTCTTTGAAACCTATTGTAACAAGTACAGCACTTTCACATTACCTGATCACGAATTTATACCGAAAAGGAATCTTTACAGCATATTACAATCCAGAACACGAAACAAAAATAGAGAAACATTTCATATATAGATTTTCTTTTCACATACACACATACACACACACACACATACACACACACACACATACATACACACGCGCACACACACACACACACATACACACACACATACATACACACGCACACACACGCACATACACACACACTCATACATACACACACACACACACACGCACACACAAGATTAATTATGGAAGCACTTATAAGTAGCAAAATTCAAATTAAAAATCAAATATAGGCACCACTTTTAAAAAAGTATTTGGAACAGATCTCAAGTTTGGAAATTGCGTGTTATCTTGATGTATTGTCTGTGAAGTCATTGGGCAGTGAGCCGAGGTTTTATTTTGTTCCTTCACAAGACTGAAGCTCTGTCCTTCTAACTAAATCATTGAAAAGAAGATCTACTAGATATTACATTCTTTTACAATAAATATATAGACATGCGCAGGCATTGTGTTTAGTTAAGAATCTCGCTTTGCAAACACGTGATTTTGGTTTCAGTCCTGCTACTCGGTATCTTGAGCAAGTGTTTTCGACTATAGTCTCGAACCGTCCACTGCCTTGTGATTCAATTTGATATACATATACAGATACTGTGTGGAAACCCATCGTGTGTGTGTGTGTGTGTGTGCTGAGTGTCTTTGTACTTGTATTTGTCACCCCTTCGTTTTTTAACAAGCGGTGTTAGTTTGTTTACGGACCCGTATTTTAGTTGTTCTGCAAAACAGACGTCTAGAATAAGTACCAGCTAAAAAATAAGAACTGGAGCCGATTTGTTCGACTAAACCTCTGAATGTGGTGCCCCAGCATTGCCGCCGTCTAATAAGTGAAACAGGCAAAATAAAAATAAACGCAAAAACAAATAAAACTAATTATATAGTTTCGGTGCGGATGTTTTTTTTTATACGGCGCCATTTTTACAATCCTGTAAATAATAATATTGGTATTTTTATAAGCTTGAAGCGATCACCGTGCAATGACTAAGGAAAATAGTCTAATAAAGAGGCATATAAGCCCTCGACAGAAAGAAAAAAAAGGAATTTCCGTCCGCGTGGGAGTCGAACACATTCCTTTGTTAACGTGACTAAGCGTGTTACCTTCACACCAGTGAATCAGTCTTCCTTTTCCTGTCAAATTTAAGAACAATGATAGTTTGTGTTTTTCCTTTGTATATGTAAACAAACTTTCTATATGCTTTCGGTGCGAATGGTTTTTTTTTTTTATACAGCGCCGTTTTTACAATCCTGTAAATGATATAGGAAGTGGCGAAAAAAAATACTCTTTAGAATTTCTCATTAAGTTATCAACAAACCTATAAATATTCACATATCAAGTGCACAATTCTCTAAATTAAACTTATGCAATCCCCTCTCTGCCACATATATTTTTCCCGAAGATTTTGTTATTTCCATAAAGCGGTTATTGCTAATGTTTATTATATCTAGAGACAATCCCATTCTGGTTGTTAAATCAGTTTTATTACGAAGAAGATTATTGGGAATATTATATTAATCAAAAGGCTCCCCACAAGATACGTTTGTGTTTTTTATTCTTACATTATTGCTGCGATTATAATTTTTTTCTCAATTTCCTAACCACATGGTTCCTCGTTCAATCCCACTGCGTTGCACCTTGGGCAATTATCTTCTACTTTAACCTCGGGCTGACTGAAGCTTTGTGAGTGGATTTGATAGACGGAAACTATCAAACTAAGCACAAGGCCCGAAATTTTGGGGGCGGGGGCCAGTCGATTAGATCGACCTCAGTGCGTAACTGGTACTTAATTCATCGACCCCGAAAGGATGAAGGCAAAGTCGACCTCGGCGGAATTTGAACTCAGAACGTAAAGACAGACAAAATCCCTATTTCTTTTCTATCCACAAGGGGTTAAACACAGATGGGACAAACAAGGACAGACAAACGGATTAAGTCGATTACTTCGACTCCAGTGCGTAACTGGTACTTAATTTATCGACCCTGAAAGGATGAAAGGTAAAGTCGACCTCGGCGGAATTTGAACTCAGAACGTAACGGCAGACGAAATACGGTTACGCATTTCGCCCGGCATGCTAACAATTCTGGTAGCTCGCTGCCTTGCTGGTAGCATTATTGACGAACTGGCAGATTCGTATGAAAATGCTTTGCGCTATTGGTTGCCACACTATACATTCTGCATTGTGAAGGTGCGTGAATTATTTTATTAGGGTATTCGGCAAAAAGAAGTTGTACCTGTATTTCGAAGGGCCAGCTTCGTCACATTCTGTGTCAAGCTGAATCCCCTTGAGAAGTACGTTAAGGCTACGATTGCCTGTGGAGTGCTCAGCCACCTCTCTTTTACTCTCTTTTACTTGTTTCAGTCATTTGACTGTGGCCATGCTGGAGCACCGCCTTTAGTCGAGCAAATTGACCCCATAACTTATTCTTTGTAAGCCTAGTACTTATTCTATCGGTCTCTTTCGCCGAACCGCTAAGTTACGGGGACGTAAACACACCAGCATCGGTTGTCAAGCGATGTTGGGGGCACAAACACAGACACACAAGCATATACACACACATGCATATATACATATGCATATATACGACGGTCTTCTTTCAGTTTCCGTCAACCAAATCCACTCACAAGGCTTTGGTCGACCCGAGGCTAAAGTAGAAGACATGCCCAAGGTGCCACGCAGTGGGACTGAACCCAGAACCATGTGAATGGTAAGCAAGATACTTACCACACAGCCACACCTGAACATCAATTTCAAGAGCGGGCTGTTCAGTCGATCGGATCAACTTGAACCCTCGTCATCGTAACCGACGGTGTGCCAGTTATACATACTGACTTCAGATCTTACCGAGGTCATCTTTCAAATCTTCAGGGTCGATAAAATAATGTACCAGTCTAGTACAGAGGGCAAATGTAATCGACTAACACATTCCGTCGCAAATTGCTGGCCTTGAGCCAAAATTTAAGACAAATATTAGTATTTACTTGGTATTTCTTATTATAATGTTTTCGTGTTGAATTAGGAAAAAAAAACAAAAAAAAATGTTGCAGCCGATTCCAGTTGGAAAGAATTTCGAAGATCAACAACATTCTTAGCAATAACTATGAAAAAGACAGAAAAGAAGAAAAGACCCAGTTATTTCCTAATTTCAATAAGAAATTCAAAAGAACTACTCTGCTCGACAAAGTTCATAGTGTCATATGTAATTGTAAGTCTAACCTTTAAATCGTTGGTTGTAGTTCATAGGACAAATCGTAGCTGATGAGAATTACAAGAGGTGACTGGCCGGCACCAAATGAATATGAAATTTGCGCTACCAACAAAAACACATGATTCGAAGGGCAGCGTTCCAAGAACTTGTTATTTATAGCTACTGATCTACTTTAGTGCTGAATACAGAGTTTTCTCACGCAATTACTTTGCAAAGTATACGTGTGTGAAATGAAAAATCAACATAACGCACCAAAGACTTAAAAAAACTTGTAAAAGTATGAATTAATCCAGACAGTAATAGGGAATTTCTAATAGAAACACAAAGCCTGAAATTTTGTGGTGGAAGTAGAGAGATAAGTCGATCATATCGAATCCAGTACATGAATGATCCTTTATTTTAGCGTCCCGGATGGACGAAAAGTACGTCGATCTCGGTAAGATCTGTGAAGTCAAATTGTAGTAAAGAGCCAGAGTAAAACACTACAAGATATTTCTATACGATGCTCCACCGATTCTGCCTATCCATTGCTTTAATCTAATCTGTCGTTATAAATAAAATAATAAATGCGCCCTTTTAAAACCTAGCCAGGCTCATGGGCCCGGTTTCGTGGTTTCAATGGCGTATGTGTTCCCCAGCTGGACAGGACGCCAGTCCATCGCAGCGTTACTCATTTTTTGCCAGCTGAGTGGACTGGAGCAACGGGAAATGAAGTGTTTTGCTCAAGAATACAACGCGTCGCCCGGTCCAGGAATCGAAACCACAATCTTACGATCATGATGCTGACACCCTAACCACTAAGCCACGCGCCTCCACAATCTGTCGTTATATATTTCTTTACTACTCACTAGAGGCTAAACACAGAGGGGACAAACAAGGACAGACAAACGGATTAAGTCAATTACATTGACTCCAGTGCATAAATGGTATTTAATTTATCGACCCCGAAAGGATGAAAGGCAAAGTAGACCTCGGCGGAATTTGAACTCAGAACGTAACGGCAGACGAAATACGGCTACGCATTTCGCCCGGCGTGCTAACGGTTCTGCCAGCTTGTCGCCTTCTGTCGTTATAAACAATCAATAATTCTAATGTTGCCATCAGTTTAAAACTATGACAAGAGTTGTACACAATTATCAGGAACCGAGTGGATAAGAACATTATTAAGCTTCAAACATAAAGATTTCTACTTCGAAACCAAATCCGAATAGTTTAGTTCGGTATTCATATCTAGAATTAAAACTGCTTGATATGTGGTGTAGATGTAATTAAGAAAAAATCGTTAATCTCTCAACGTGAAGCTGATGTTTCGAAATATTAATAACAGCTTCATCTCATTAACATTTCGTAATCTTATTAACAGCAACACTTCTCAGGTAATTTAATCATTCGCTAAATGTTTGCTAGTTTATTTCTATTCCTTTACTCAAGTATTTTGTTGAAGAAAGAAATATCTACCTCGATGACTGAACTGTCTTAATTTTATTGATAGTACATTATTTATTTCGTTTTAGGATTTGGTTTGCAAGATTCTTTATGTGAGTTCGTGCATTGAAGCATATTCTGCTATGTCTGGGGAGAGTCATTTTCTTTTTGTGCCTTATAATGTAACACACTCACTGGTAAAATTTCCACTTATTTCTTATTCTTATTTTCCTAAAATTTTCGTTGCGTCTTGCAACCAAGGCACAAAAAGAAAATGACTCTCCCCAGACACAACATTATTTATTTTTTAAATTCATTTCCTGGTTTCAGTCATTCAACTTCAGCCATGCTGGAGCATCGCCTTCAAGAGCTTTAGTCAATCGTATCGACTCCAATACATATTTCAGTCAGATAGTTGCTGCATCGATCTCTGTTGAACGGTTAATTTGTCTTTTCTGTTTAAAAGGACCAAACAGTTTACACAATCGCACATACAGCTGTATACACACGCATGCATGCATGCATACATACATACATAGAAAATGACCGGCTGATTCGTACATTACAAGTCCAATCTGTGAGTGGAAGAGTAAAAATATGCAAGACTCTCCGTCAAAAAGCCTGTGTTTTGCAGCTCTGTCGCTATAACTGAACCTTCTAGCTACTTACGTTTGGTATATTTCTTTTGAAGTCGCTTGACAATTACTTTGAGTTAATCTAATTATACAACGTTTCCTACTTGCTTTGTTTATCTTTCTGTTCTTGAAATAGTTTTCCCTGTATCACATTCTTGAAAATATTTGACAAACCTCCCATGCTCTGGGTTCTATAGCACCTATTCTCCCAAATTTTGGCTATTCTTGAAAGTTCTACCCTTACGCCCTTCACATAGACAGAATCCTATCTTTTGTTAACGTAAGGGATCTTTACTACAAATGAATATAAATGCCACCAGTTTCAGTTCCGTTTAGAAATAAAGCGACTGTGTTTCAATAAATGGCTGCCGAAAGCGATGTGACTGTACCTTAATATTGATTGGCTGTCAAAAATGATGTGATTTTGTTTCACAAGTGATTGGCTGCCGTAAGCGGTGTGATTTTGTTTAATGCTAACCGATTACCGAATGTAAAGTAAGCAATTATCTTTTTACGCCCACATAACAGAGTTTTAAATACTCTTAATTTACTAATTATCTGTTTTAGTATAAGCAAGACATTAATTTGAAGCAGCATAAGGAACAGAACGATAAACATTAGAACACAACTCCAAAAAATAATTATAAGCGAGAAAACGGCATAACGCCAATAAACAACAAATATATGTGAAAGTGTCCAGAAATTTGGCCATTAGTATGTATCAGGAATAGCTGGAAAAGTAACAGCAGTAATAACTGATTGGTTAGATTTTAATTCTGTATATTTTTTCTCATAACAACGTGAGAGAAAAATGTGAAAAACAAAATGTATATAGTCTGGTTTGCAAAAAAAAAAAAAAAAAAAAAAATATCATAGTTGGTATAAACAAATTTTCATGTAAACAGCGTAGATATTCAAGCAGTAAAATGGTAAAATGTAACAAAACAAGAGAAATAGAAATATAGATGTTGTTTAAAACCAGTTGTATGAGTTGCTCCATGTTCCGGGTTGAAATATATTTAAGCAAATAACAAGCGGTTTAGTATTATAAACTAAAACAGGTTTTCAACGTCACTGTTCTGGGATTGGGTCTAAACAACTGGCTTACGTTTTCATTCATCGGGATTCAATGTACACTAACAAGGAACCTCTAGGAAATAACAGCTAATTCCTCAGTATTAGTATCTTTAAAAATCAGTACTCAGTACTTATACTAATACTTGGCGTATAAAATACTAATTTTAAAAAGTTGGCAGGAGTGGCTGTGTGATAAGGCGGCGAGCTGGCAGAAACGTTAGCACGCCGGGCGAAATGCTTAGCGGTATTTCATCTGCTCTAACGTTGTGAGTTCAAATTCCGCCGAGGTCGACTTTGCCTTTCATCCTTTCGGGGTCGATAAATGAAGTACCAGTTACGCACTGGGGTCGATGTAATCGACTTAATACCTATGTCTGTCCTTGTTTGTCCCCTCTGTGTTTAGCCCCTTGTGGGTAATAAAGAAATAGGTATTTCATCTGCTGTAACGTTGTGAGTTCAAATTCCGCCGAGGTCGACTTTGCTTTTCATCCTTTCGGGGTCGATTA
>NC_042997.1:193750546-193753046 GCF_006345805.1 Octopus sinensis | reverse complement strand
ACAAAAACATACAGGCACACATGCAAACACACCCACACACACACACACACTCATGACCTAAAAGAAACAAGGAATGAAGGAGAAAAATGGAAGGTAATAGTGGACAGAGAGGAGAAAATGAAGAAAATGAAAAAAAACGGAAGAAAAAGAAGAGGAAGAAGAAGAAGAAGAAGAAGAAGAAGAAGAAGAAGAAGAAATAATTGATGATGATGATGATGATTGATGATGATGATGATGATGATGATGATGATGACGATGAAGATGATGACGATGACGATGAAGATGATGTTTATGATGATGATAATGATGATGGTGCTGGTGATGATGATGATGATGATGATGATGATGATGATGATGATGATGATGAAGCTGGAAATGCAAGACTGGCATAAACTGATTTGATAACCAAAACAGAAAAGGAAAAGAAAAACAGAAACGATAATAATAATACTAATACGATGATGATATAACACGTTAGTCTTGAAGAATGGTAATGTATTTCATGTTTCTTGGAATCTTGTCTTCGGGGATCTTAGCTTATCGTTTGGATCAGTGAAACGCTGGTACTGCTAATTATAGCAGCAAGTCAAGAAGAAGAATGACAGCAGCTGGAACACAAGACACTAAATATTAGAAAATATGGTAACTATAAACCAGGCTGTTTCAGGATCTCTTACTTCTCCCACACCGTCTTTTTCTCTTTTTTAAGCATTTTTTATCTATTTACAGTTTTTGATATTTTTTATTATTGTTCAGCTCCATGTCGACCTTGATCGAGAAATATAATCTAAAAAATTCCACTTTTGCCCATCATGAATTATGTACCGCGGACTGTATTATCCGAAATGCGTTTCTTTTCTCTAAGGCGCTTGCGTGTCACCTGAGGGAGATTTGGCTGCTATTTCTAAAAGGTCGAGCGATCACGCACGAGCTTCTTCACTGACTCTATTTTGTATTGATTTTGTTTTTCTGTTGTGTGTGTGTGTGTGTGTGTGTGTGTGTGTGAGAGAGAGAGAGAGTACACGTTCGCATGTGTGTACGTGTGTGTGTGCAAAAAAAATACAAAATGACAAACTACTTCTTGGCAGTCTCTAAGTTTCGTGATAAGAACATGAGATTTTCCTCAATTACATTTACCCACTCAGCAAAGCTGCTATGAGTTTGTGAAACACCGTATTTTCACTAATAAACTCTGAATCTGTCTATGAGCAGTAAACCTGTTAGCTTGTTTGTTTTGTTATATTTTAAACTTCTAAACTATGATTTATACCGAGTACTCCTACTTTTGTCTAAACTAACGATATATAGTCCGTTAGAAAATCTCTGTTCGAGATAGGAGCAGTATTTGAACCAAAAAAGGTAGTGTTTATCGCCACTTTAACATGGGTACTTTCTAAGAGACGACAGTACTGCTATTTTAACCTCAGGAAGACATCTACTTCAGCTGGTTTATTCAGTGCGGGAGATAACTCCTATCACCCTAGCTTCGTGATTTCGATCTTATTGGATCTTGTCAGTGGTGGGCACTTGTTTGTCAGGTATAACAGTGTCGTTGTCTCTTAGAGAACACCCAGTTTAAAGTGTCGATAAACACTACCTACATATAGGAAAATACACACACACATACATGCAGGCACACACACGCGCACACACATATATATTTATAATCCAATATATATGAGAGAGAGAGAGAGAGAGAGAGAGAGAAGGATATATATAGATAAAGAGTGAGAGAGAGAGAGAGAGAGAGATAGTAGTGAGGTATTACCAATCCAGGTAAAATACTTCATAAGGTATATGTTGGCACAGATTAGAGAAGAATTCCAAGTATTCCTATGGCAGGGTCCAAAGTTATGGTTCATCACAATTCTATATACTAAATCCGTGGATGGGTTCCATACACATATAGAAATCAATTGATCTAGCAAGCAGGACCACATCTCAGTGAGTGGAGCCGGTATCAGGAAGGCCTCAAAATGGTGCGCATTCTCTCCTGAATGATTCCATAAGCCCGCTAGTGTCTGGTATGCGGTGTTTTCAGTTGGTAGTGCTTGCACCTGTCAATTGTTTGCAAATAATGTGTGTGTGTGTGTATGTGTGTGTGTGTATGTGTGTGTGTGTGTGTGTGTGTGTGTGTGTGTGTGTGTGTGATTGTGTGTGTGTGCTCGTGTGTGTGTTATTATAAAAGAGAAGTTTGTGAGCAAGGGACTACAGCAAAACAAAACTCTGTATTAGTGTTTCATCGTAAACCAATTCCGAACGAGCAAACCTATCATGTGAGGTGTTCCAACCGTGACGATTGCTTTGTTTAAGATGGCAGGGAGTGACTGAAGGCTTGCTGTATCCAGAAGATCGTAATGCTACTTCGTTTCGGCTGAGGATCCGCAGGACACAGAATATAAAAGCAACACCATAACAAAATAAAAGCCGATAAAGCTGTTTGTAAAAGTCCTCACACACACACACACACACACACACACGCGCGCGCGCGCACACATAC
>NC_042997.1:193744215-193750446 GCF_006345805.1 Octopus sinensis | reverse complement strand
TGGCGCTAAAATGGCTCTATCACGTACTTGTGCGTACAAATGCTTTATCGATCGCATTGTCACCTGGATCGATTTTTGTAATCTTTTCAAGACTTTTACATACCCTGATACCGTCGGTATCTACATATTAAATTTGAGCGCAATCGGATGGAGGACGCCCGAAATCCGAGAAGACACACACACAGATAGAACGATTTTACATAATAGATATTATATTATATATATATATATATATATTATATAATATATATACGTACCTCAGTATGCAGACATGCGTGCGTCTGCTTGTGTATGCAGAAAGAGATAGATAGATTGAAAGAGGGAGAGAGCAAGAGAGTGGGAGGGAGAGAAATATTAGTGTGCGCGTTTTGCGTCTCTGTCTTTCTATGTATGTATGTATGTATGTATGTATAAAGGTTTCGCATTTTTAGCGTTAAGACAACAGCTTTTAGGGGAAGCAGTAAGTCGATTGCCTCATCCCCCATTACTTAACAGGTACTTATTTTATTGAATGCAAAAAACTGAAAAGCAAAGTCAGCCTAGGCGAAATTTGAACCCAGAACGCCAAGTGTCGGAAGAAATTCCGCTAAATACTTTGTACTACGCGCTAATGAATTTGCCAGCTTCTTTTATTGTTAAAAAGGATCAGATGAGAAACACATTGTTGGACAAGTACTAAGTGAAGTTATGAATTGGGTGGTTAGTCTCATCTAGAAATCAGCTAAGAGGAAGCTATCCCTGGAAAGTCAAGCAGCTTGCATCACCTCGGATTTATATTACTGTTTGGCTGTCTTGCCTTGTCCTAATTTTTGTTTGACTGGACTAGAATGTCTAATTGTTTACTTGTTTCGGAAGGGATGCCTTCCACTGGTTACGCAATTCATCTTCTCCTAAAACCGTCTGTCCTGATTGTTCGTTATGTCGTGACTGGCGAGGCGAAAAACATGACAGAAACCGTAGAATTTGCAAAACTTACTGGAAAGTGAACAAATACGAATAGCACTTAATTGAAGTCCTGAGAGTCGCTCCAAATAGGCGACTCTACCACTAAGTATCATTCCTAGCACAAACAGGCGAGGCCCTTATCTTCAAGGCTGGCCATTTTCTCCAAGGACAGAAAATACTTCAGCCCAACAACAGCTGATATTCTGAAAAGCTTGAGTGAAGGTAACACACCTGAGATGGTGTACTGCAGCACACACGGTCTTTATTGACTGCATCCAGAGAAAGGTCACTCAGCTGACTGACACAAAATCACTCACTGTCACAACCCAGACTTTTGAGACCGAGGACGAATCTCCTTTCCCATTTTCAAAGCTTCGACCAGTTATGCTGTTGTTACTGTCGGATAATCTCCTTACCTTCCCTCTCCCTCTCTTTCTCTCTGTTATGCCGCACTTTCGGATGCCTCTACTACTCAACTCTACTCCACTTTGCTCTCCTACTACGACTGCTACTCTACTCTGCTACTCAACTGTGCTCTGACGACGTCTAGACTTCTCCCTCTATATCTACGTATCGGGCTAGCCAACTTCATCGTCTGGGGGCGTCCACACAACACTCTCCCTCTCTCCTGCATTGCCAGAAGTGGCTCTTACTGCCACAAGTTAAACTGCCAGGTTTTCTGTCTTTTTCCGTCAGTCTCACCGCTATTGACTTTGCGCCCATGACAGATTACAGCTCCGAAAAGACCCTCTGGCTTTGGGAGATCATAAGGACTTGCAAAACCATACAGATTCCTCGCGTGTAAATGTTACCTGTCACTTCTGCGTATAGCACTTGCCAATATTGCGTTTCTGAGACAACAAGCCAGCTATCAATGACAAAGCCAATGTACCTGACTGTTACTTTTTGTGCGCGCGCGTTATACTGGCTTCGGTATTGAGATACGAGTCTATAGGCAGATGTTTCAATACCTCCACCTAAAGTTGCACTGTGCCTTCGGTTTGAAGGTCAGATCGACCGATATGTGGTTAATGGTCCACATATCGGCAAGTGCATATTTCATTAAACTCTCTAGGGCACAGAGAAAGCCACTTTCCTTCATGAAGTAGAAGTATATCAGTAATTCCTTTTCTCTGTCTTGAACTTCCTTGAATAAATAAGACCCGTGACATAATTCTGTCACAGCTCTTTGGATTGAACTATGTCCATAATCTAAATTTCTCTGTTAGCTTTGCTGACAACGGGGGAAAAATGCAGATATTTTCTCCGTTAGGATTTTAGTTGACACTGTGTGTGTCACGGCGCGACATGTAGTTACTGGTGAAAAACTCTTCTTCCTGTTTAAAGCATAAATGTCACTATTATTTTGTTTGAATTTTGTTTCTTCATTTTTTCTCTGTTTTTTTTTTTTGTGGAGATGTGTATTGTTGTCATAGTCGCCATATTTGAAATACCAATCGGTTGGCAAAAAAAAATATATTAGCTTGCTGAATTAAAGTTTTTTTGTTTTCTTTTTGCCCCAAACGAGCCAAAACAACAACAACAACAACAAAAAAGAAGTTAGATATAATCTCATCTTTCTTTGTAAACAAGTTTACGCGACACGACACAAAGAATAATGATCAAATTCTTTGAAAAACAAAATTTAGAAAATCAATCCGCAAGGAAGAACACAAAAAGTTTTCTTACTACTGAGATGAACATCAACAACGAAAACATTTGAGCAAAAAAGAACAACTGCAGTAGTAGTAGTAGTAGTGTAGTAGTAGTAGTAGTAGTAGTGTAGTAGTAGTAGTGGTAGTAGTTCCTTTATTAATCACAAAGTCCGCGAAAAACTTAGGACAATACAAAGACAAAGGGCCATGAGCACTTGAATAAAAAAAACGTGTAAACAATTAAGAAACAATAACATTTAAGAAAAAATTCTTAACAAATTCCCAAATATGGAGAAAACTCCCCCCAGGGTCAACCAAGGAACGCTGTAGATCCGGAACCACCTTAATCATCAAGAGTATCATGGCAGGTGCTCCTCTCTCCCTCTTAGTCCTCAGCATCCAGGTGTTAACTTAGAATGAGCCCACTCATTGGACTTTCCTCCCCACATTCACCTACCTTTCAGCAAATTAACTGAGGATAGCAAATCCCTCTCAACCCTTATCATGTAAATGCAGATTGCACCTGGCCATATGTTTTTTTTTTTTGTCCCCTCGACACTCGCTCGTACTACGCGGTAAAACTGACAACAAACTAAAGTAAATATCATAGCCATAGACATTGTTCCTGCTTGTGACCCTTGTAGCCTACCATACATATATAACCGCACACCATATATTGTGCTACGAGCCGGTGTGTCGGTGTTTGAGGCATCAATTCAGCCTGTCATCCTCTTTCTTAGTCTTGAAAACCAGGAATATATTTCCATACGCTCTTCCTCGATTAATGGAAGCCATAATATTCTGTAAATCAGCCAGGGTTTCTCTTAGCTACTTCTTTCAGGGAAAAACTGAGCCCCACATTCCACCAATACATAATAATACAAACGTATGTCAATTTATACCGAGCTCTTTCTTTCATAGGATCGTGAAACAGAGAAGCAGACAATTTCAAGAGTGTCCTTATTATTTTTTTTTTTTCTGAGAGTTAACCCATTTTCAAAATTACGTTTTGGCGAGCAACATTACTAAAACAATGTACCTCTTCGTTGTTGGTTCCACTCGTGAAATTGTTTTATTTATTTGTTTTTTTTTTTTGTTCTTTGGTTACAAATGTTTAAGTTTGCTTGTTCAGGTATTTTCATTTTCTCTTTCTATTTCTCATTCCACCCCCCACATAATTTTTTTTTACTTAAATTCGTGTTCTTTTAAAAACAATTCGGAAAATTGTGTAAAATTTAGAGAGGCGTATTCCTCAGACGTGGAACAAAACGTTGTTACACAATTAAGAAAATATTTTCAAGATAGACAATATCCAACAATTATTTTTTTCCCTTCTGTGTAAAATGGGTGGATATTCAAAAATTCCAAATCATATTAATCCAAAATATGGTTTATTTTAAACACCCAAAACACTCAAACACTTCAAGGAAAGATGTCTAACAACAACAAGCATAATAATAATATTGATTTCAAATTTTGGTACAAGGCCAGCAATTTTGGGGGAGGGGCTAAGTTGATTACATCGACCCCAGTGTTCAATTGGTACTCGTTTTATCGAGACCGGCGGCATTTAAACCCAGGACATAAAGACGGACAAAATGTCGTTAGGCATTTTACTCGGAGTACTAATGATTGTGCCAGCCCGCTGCCTTAACCATAATACATGTGTGTGTGTGTGTGTGGAGGCGCAATGACCCAGTGGTTAGGGCAGCGAACTCGCGGTCGTAGGATCGAGGGTTCGAATCCCAGATCGTGCGTTGTGAGTGTTTATTGAGCGCAAACACCTTAAAGCTCCAAAAGTCTCCAGCAGGGGTTGGTGGCAAACCCTGCTGTACTCTTTCACCACAACTTTCTCTCATTCTTTCTTCCTGTTTCTGTTGTACCTGTATTTCAATGGGCCAGCCTTGTCGCACTCTGTGTCACGCTGAATCTCCCCGAGAACTACGTTAAGAGTACCCGTGTCTGTGGAGTGCTCAGCCACTTGCACGTTAATTTCACGAACAGGCTGTCCCGTTGATCGGATCACGTGGAACCCTCGTTGTCGTAACCGTCGGAGTGCCACGTCATATATATATATATATATAATTTTTTTTTTGAGAAAAAAACTAAGGCAGTGTAGATTTTAGAACATTTATAAATAGGTCTTACAGCTGTTTCTAAAAAAAATTATTGGACCCCTTATTCGCATAATTACCGAACCTGGAACTTAACTATGGTCTATTCATAGTACTTATTCAGCATTACCTGACACCTCTGGGTCTCACTGACGCCATTACCTCTCACAACCTCTCTCTCTCTCTCTCTCTCTCTCACTGCATATATATATATTACGGAGATGTACTCGCATAGCGAGTAATTTTATCTGAGATCGTGTGCTGAAACGAAAACAATTGCAGCGTGGAAGGTGTTTATAAGCATTTAAGAAACACACAAAAGCCGTTCGATTCACTTCAACATTTAAGTTTAATTTGTCAAAATATTTTCGTCGCTAAAATCCGCAACCTGTTCACTGATAAAAATCCGTGCTGCAGCAAAATCCGAGATGCAGCACGGATTTTTGTCAGTGAACAGGTTGCGGATTTTAGCGACGAAAATATTTTGACAAATTAAACTTAAATGTTGAAGTGAATCGAACGGCTTTTGTGTGTTTCTTAAATGGCTTATAAACACCTTCCACGCTGCAATTGTTATATATATATATATATATATAATATATATATATATATATATATATAACTGCAACTATGACATCCTACATATATTTTTATTTTTACTTTTATTCTCTTATTTCCCTTTATACTTCTTATTCCCATCCTTTTCCAAAATAACTCCTTATTTTGAACTCTACTGTTTCCCTCTGATTAACCATTTCACAACGTCTCTGATGAAGGGATATCCCTAATATTCCAGAAACAGCTGTAAGACTAATTTTCTCTTTATAAATGTCCTATAAATTTCACACAGCATTGGCTTTGTTGTCTCATTTTATTCAACATACACACGCGGTCGCACGCATGTGTGTATGTGTAATGCTTAATATAAACCAACATTGTTAGATAGAGCAATGTGTTTTAGTATAACATAACATTACAAATATAGAAATAAATATATAAAGTGGGTAAAGTGGAAGAAAACTGAAACAAAGCAAGAACAATGGTTTGCGTTTTCATCTTTGAATTTCAATATTTTGACTATTATCAATAATTGCATATATATTCTGCAACTATGGTACTTATTGCTGAAATGGTAAAATGAATTTGAAATTTAAATCAACCACTTCGATTTGTAGCAACGAGACAGAAAATGCTAAAGGTTATAATTTTAGAAACTAACAGCGTTCTGCTCCCTTAACGCCATGAAAATTTTTAAGACAAAACTACAATTCCTTTTCCTGTGATGGCTAATATAAACTTCCAATATTCCTTAATACATATAATCATTAAATATGTATGTATCTACATTAATGTTAACTGTGACATATTTAATTATGTAAAACAAGCTTTGGCTTATTCTAACTCTAAGCTACAAATCGAATTGCTTAATTTAAATTTCAAATTAATTTTAACGTTCGAACTATATTATTCTTGACGAATACGTAGTCAAATATTATTAACAACTATTGTTCATAGAT
>NC_042997.1:193719215-193739215 GCF_006345805.1 Octopus sinensis | reverse complement strand
GTTTACGTCCCCGTAACTTAGCGGTTCGGCAAAAGAGACCGAGAGAATAAGTACTAGGCTTACACTGAATACGTCCTGGGGTCGATTTGCTCGACTAAAGGCGGTGCTCCAGCATGGCCACAGTCAAAATGACTGAAACAAGTAAAAGAGTAAAAGAGATACGTCTGTGTTTGCGTGTTTTTCTGTGTGGATTTGGTAGGCGGAAACTGAAAGTAACTAAAAAGAAGCCCGTCTATATAAAGGACGAAACGGTTCCTGAGCAGTCAACGGCCATCCAACAATATGTGTACTTATGTATATTATGTATGTATTTGCTGGGACGTGGAAATAAGTGGGCTGGTGCCCAGGCGCGCGGTTGGCCCACTCGGAGTGGAAGACCCCACTTCTGTTGTTGTCACAACATCTCTCTAGGAGAGGGACACTCTGAGAGAAAACCTGCGACACTGACAATATTCGATGATGTAGACTAATTTTTCTTCACAAGTTTATGCTGACCATGTTCAGAGAATGGGATTGGATTTGGGCAAATCCTTTCCTCACTATAAAAAAACAATAATCATGCTTAGGCATCGCTTGATTCTGTCTGCCAAATCCACTCACAAGGCTTTGGTCGGCCCGAGGCTATAGTAGAAAACACTTGCCCAAGGTGCTATGCAGTGGAACTGAACCAGAAACCATGTGGTTGGGAAGCGAGTTTCTTACCACACAGTCACTCCTGCTCCTATTGTTGATATTGCTCATATTTCATTTTGCATATACTCAGTATGTAACGGTATATTTTGTATTAATATGCTTATGAATTTTTTTACTCGAACAGATCAAGTCCGGCACATGTATTTTCTTATTTCTTTTTCTTTTACTTGTACATGGTGTTCAAAAAGTCTCTCCGCAGTAAGGAGTTTATTGCAAAATAAATATTTATGAGATGGTATAAGACTACAAAAGAGTAAATAGACTTTAGAAGACTTACTCTTACTCATTTACTCTTTTACTTGTTTCAGTCATTTGACTGCGGCCATGCTGGAGCACCGCCTTTAGTCGAGCAACTCGACCCCGGGACTTATTCTATCGGTCTCTTTTGCTGAACCGCTAAGTTACGGGGACATAAACACACCAGCATCGGTTGTCAAGCAATGCTAGGGGGACAAACACACACACGCATATATACATATATATATATATATATACGACGGGCTTCTTTCAGTTTCCGTCTACCAAATCCACTCAGAAGGCTTTGGTCGGCCCGAGGCTATAGTAGAAGACACTTGCCCAAGGTGCCACGCAGTGGGACTGAACCCGGAACAATGTGGCTGGTAAACAAGCTACTTACCACAGAGTAACTCCTACGCCTTAAAAAGAAAATTGATAAGAAGTGTGGAAAGTGTCCTTCATATTCAATACATAAGTTGAGTCTTCCACACATGTTTTGTAATACAGTCTTGGAGAATCTGACGCAGTATGCGGAGAGACTTTTTGAACACCTTGTACTTATTCATTCAATTTTGCTGCCGAACCGCTACGTTACGAGAAGGTAAAGAAACCAACACTGAATGCCTAGCGGTAAGTGGTGGTGGGGGGAGAGAGAAACACACACACACACACACACATATATACGTACACAGACACATATGATAGGGTGTATAACAGGCTTCTACACAGTTTCCGTCAACTAAATTCGCTCAGAAGGCATTAGTCGACCCAAGGGCTATAGTAGAAGATACTTACCCAAGGTGCCACGCAGTGGGACTGAACCCGAAACCACGTGGTTCCAAAACGAGTGCAACCATGCCAACAACACACACACAGAAACTAGCACACATACACGCACACACTCACACACACGCACATACACATACGCACAATCATACACTCAGACTCGCACATACACACATACAGACTCGCACACACGCATATACACACACATACACACACATGCACAAACGCACACGCACATAGATATACACACACACACATATATATATACATACACATATAAACGTGGATAGCAAAAGTAGGGTGCAATGGCTCACTTAAGCCTATCCAAGCTATCCCTCAGAGTGACCCAGGTGTAGATTAAGTTCCCCAGAAAGAACACTGCAGCACCTTATACTTACATTATACTTCCGTCAGACTACAAATTATTTGGCGATGCAGTATTCCAGTTTCGACCGGACTTGGTACCTGACAGTTTTACGTCAGCGTACTTCCTTGATCAGGTAACTTACAAAACTTGACTTAATAGAATATCGGTAGACCATAGTGAAAAAGACTAGCGGGATCGGTGAATGTTTCACGCAATTAATGGTAAATCTATTGGGTCATTTCTGAAAACTTTTCCAAAAAGCCTGAAAGCGTAGCCTGTATTGTGTCTATCAAAAGACAGTCGCTCATCTGCTAGTCATTGAAAAGTGAAGAAAATTGGAATACGATGATTACTTAATGTACTTTATATATACACTTTATATAATTTATGCACAATTTTATAGAAATACATAGCACTCTCCCTCTTTCTCTCTCACTCTTCGCCTTACCCTCTTTTTCTTTCACTCGTCGCCGTTCCCTTCAACTAATTACGTGAAAGCGTTACAGGCGGGGTAAGTAACTGGGAAAGAAGCAGAATTATTATAAGATTATTTGCCGACATGTATTCTAGCTTTCTATTGGAGCAGTTCACAGACTATTTTTCTTTAGTCCATAACATATGAGGTGTAGTCAGTAAGTATCCGACCATGAGTTTTTTTGCACAAAGTTATAATGCGTGAGCAA
This sequence comes from Octopus sinensis, assembly GCF_006345805.1. NCBI lineage: Eukaryota > Metazoa > Mollusca > Cephalopoda > Octopoda > Octopodidae > Octopus > Octopus sinensis. The sequence goes on along the minus strand of NC_042997.1, from coordinate 193,736,449 downwards.
AATCTGCATGGGTATTGGGTGGTCGCGTCCTTCCTGAGCATGCGCAAAATTTTCGTGTTGTGTAGATTGCACCATTCGCCCGCAGTGACGCGTTGAGTACAAACAAGAAGCGTGTGGTGTGCGACTTTTTTTTTCAGTGAAGATGACCGAGCAAAGATATTGTATCAAATTCTGCCAAAAACTTGGTGATACGCAAGCCCAGACTATCGAGAAGATTCGGTAGGCCTTTGGAGATGATGCTATGGGAAAAACACAAATAAAGGAGTAGTACAACTAGTTCAAAGATGGTTGCACCTCAATGCACAGTGAGCCCCGTTGTGGCCAGACTATTAACAAAGAATACTACCTGGGGGTTCTTCGTCACCTTCGTGAAGCTGTGCAACGAAAACGATCCGACCTGTGGGCAGCAGAGAAGTGGCAACTCCACCATGACAACGCACCCGCTCATTCCGCCCACGTCGTCCAAGCATTCTTCGTCAAGCAAAACATACCACCGTCAGGCTTCTTACTCCCCAGATTTGGCTCCGTGGGACTTTTGGTTATATATATACATTCTTATGAATTAACCCCGAAATTGGACCAATACGGTAATAACGATTTTTTAGAAATTTCTATCGGTTTGTTTCGAGACGCATAAATTATAATGCTTATTGACAATTTTGTCTTTTTTTCGGCATATTTGGCATTAGAATTTTTCTTTTGCCCTTATCTTGTAAATTATTTATAAATTTAACCTTTAAAGGTATTTTTTGATATGCTGGCCATTGATAACAAATTTTTTCCCCAAAAAAATTTTATCCTACATTAGTTATATATATATATATATATATACTGCTTCCATTTCCTGAGCGCCTATTAATAATAATACTGTAATTGTTCCGTAATTGTTCCATTGTTGTTGTTTTTTTGTTTCCCGTTTGGATTAAAATTATATATATATATATATATTCGTATATGTGTTTATGCGTTTGACACAACACTGTCGTTTAAAAGATCCAATAGATAAAGCATATAGAAGTTTGAATATAATTGCAGGGACCCCTATGGTAGGCTAAAAAATACAAGTAACAACATATATGTGGTGCCCCAGCTTGGCCATAGCACCAAAAAACTGGTACCAGTAATATAATTCTTTCCACTACAGGCACAAGGCCTGAAATTTTGCAAGGAGAGGCATAGTTGATTACATCGACCCCAGGGCTCAACTGGTACTTATTTTATCGACCCTGAAGGGATGAAAGGCAAAGTACACCTCGGCAGAATTTGAACTCAGAACGTAAAACCGGAAGAAATGCAGCTAAGCATTTTGTCCGGCGCGCTTACGAATGAACGAATAACAGGACATTTGAATATTGCTTTAAAATCACCCACGAACAGATGGACACACATAATTACATACACACGCATACGCCTATACACCCGCAGGCACAAATACGAACGCCATGTGAACTAGTGTGTTACAGACTGTGAATTAGGTCTTTCTGTCGATTAGTCTGTCTGTCTATCTGTCAATGGTGTCGATCTATCTGTCTATCTATCAGTGTCTATCTATCTATCTATCTATCTATCTATATCTATCTATCTGGAGTGGCTTTATGGTAAGTAACTTGCTTATGAACCACCTGGCTCTGGGTTCAGTCCCACTGCGTGGCACCTTGGTCAGGTATCTTCTACTATAGCCTCGGGCCGACCAAAGCCTTGTGAGTGGATTTGGTAGACGGAAACTGAAATAAGCCTGTCGTCGTATATATGTATATGTATATATATGTGTGTGTGTTTGCATGTCTGTGTTTGTCCCCCCGCCCCAACATCGCTTTACAATCGATGGTGGTGTGTTTACGTCCCCGTAACTTAGCGGTTTCGGAAAAAGACACCAATAGAATAAGTACTAGGCTTACAAAGAATAAATACTGGGGTCGATTTGCTCGACTAAAGGCGGTGCTCCAGCATGGCCGCAGTCAAATGACTGAAACAAGTAAGAGAGTAAAAGAATATATATATATAGAGAGAGAGAGTTAACAAAAAAAAAACAAAAGACGAAGACAGGTGGTGTACAAAACAAACAGATGTATTAGTATAACGCTCAGGAATAGAAAAAGTCTTTCACGTTTCGAGCCTACGCTCTTCTACAAAAAGGGACACAAAAAAGACGAGAGAAACAAGGAGAGAAAAAAAATGCGTGTAGTGGCTACCGATCTATCATGGCGATATATATATATATATACATTTATATATATATGTATATATATATACATAAATATAACCGTCTGTCTCTATCTGTATTTACATCTCTATTTCTATTTGTGTCCTTGTGTATGTATGTGTGTTTGTGTTTGTGTGTGTGCCTGCTTTCCTGCTTGCCAGCCTGTCTGTCTTTCCGTCTCTTGTTCTCTCTCTCTCACTTTCTGTCTGACTCTCTCTCTCTTCTTTTCTCCTTCTCTCTATCTGTCTGTCTACCGGCTTGGTCTACTTTAAAAGATAAACAGATTCAGTCTATCGCAACAACTATTTACACACAGAAGCGATGACGACGACGACCACCACACCACGACGATGACGACTACAACAGCGATGGCGTTAATGAGAAAGGAAAATGATAATGGCGGTGGCGAGAGGAGCGGGGAGAGGAAGTTGAAGAAGGGAAAGGAAGATTAAAATGAGGGTTTCGATGGGAAGGCATGATGGGTTGGGGGTGCGGAATGGTAAAACGAAGGTAGGTTCACATTAGGCTTTTGCTGTTTTTCTTTATAGTTGTTGTATTGTCATAAGGAGGTTGTGTTGGGGGATGCTGGTAATAGCTTACCACTTTAGAATCAACTACGTAAATAAAAAACAAATAAAATATAACTGAAGGTTACAAAATGAGTACAAAAGCAACAACAAAAAAATAAACAAATCTAGTGCGTGTGTGTGTGTGTGTGAGAGAGAGAGAGTTCGTATATGAATGTCTGTGTCTGACTGAATCATGTGTGTGTGTGCATTTTACGTGTTTGTGCAGATCTGTGATTATGCGTGCGCATGTCACTGTGTGCGCATGTGTGCATGCATGTGTGTGTGTGCCTACGTATGTGCATATGCGTTTGTTAATAGGTATATATATGTGCGCGTGTCTTTATACGCGTTTGTATATGTGTGTGTGTGTGTGTGTGTGTGCATGCGTGTGTGTATATGCATGTGTGTCTGCGTATGTGCATTCGTGTTTGTATTTGCGTAAATAGGTGTGGTGTGTGTGTGTGTGTGTATGTGCGTGTATGTGTGTGAGAGAGAGAGTGGGAGAGAGAAATAGAAACAGTAAAAGAGAATTAGAGAGAGTGTGTGTATGTGCGCTTGTGTGTGTGTGTGTGTGAGAGAGAGAGAGAGAGAGACAGAGAGAGAGTGTGTGTGAGTGAGAGAAAGTAAGAGAGAAAGTGTGTGAGAGAGAGTTGAAAGCAGACGTTGCTCGTTTTAATAGTCTGAAGTAAAAAGGGGAAATTTTTACATGTGAAGCCAGGATGCTGAGTGGAGTGGAAGTGAAGCCGGCAGCGTGGAGTAGAAATGGAAGTCGTAACGGAGTGGAATATGAGTGTGAATGGAAGAAAATGTGTGTGTACGTGTGTGTGCGTGATTGGGGTTTGGGTGGTATGTTTAGACTATAAGAGAGCAGCCCATTTAATAGTAACAATATTACTGCAAGCCAGCACTTCTCCCCCACCGGGTTTTAGTCGGAACCGTAGGGTTCCGCCAGAGATCGCTAGGGGGCTGAGAGATAGAGTGATAAACAGGCTAATTATACGTAAAAGTAATTTTTAGTCATTTTTCTTTTTTTTTTTGTTTGTTTGTTTATTTTTTGGACTGCAGCCATGACAGGGCACCGCATTCTTTTACTCTTTTACTCTTTTACTTGTTTCAGTCATTTGACTGTGGCTATGCTGGAGCACCGCCTTTTAGTCGAGCAAATCGACCCCCGGACGACTTATTCTTTGAAAGCTTAGTACTTATTCTATCAGTCTCTTTTGCCGAATCGTTAAATTATGGGGACGTAAACACACCAGCATCGGTTGTCAAGCGATGTTGGGGGACAAACAGACACAACATACGCACGCACACATGCACACAGGCACGCACACACACACACACACAACACACACACACACACACACACACACACACACACACACACATATATATATATATATATACACATATATACGACGGGCTTCTTTCAGTTTCCGTCTACCAAATCCACTCACAAGGCTTTGGTCGGCCCGATGCTATAGTAGAAGACCCTTGCCCAAGGTGCCACGCAGTGGGACTGAACCCGGAACCATGTGGTTGGTAAGCAAGCTACTTACCGCACAGTCACTCTTACGCTTGAAGATCTTTTAGTCGAACAAATCGACCCCAGTCTGGTACTTTATTCTATCGGTCTCTTTTACCGAACCGCTAAGGTACAGGGACGTGAACACAACATCGGATGTCAAACGAAGGCAAGGGACAACCACAGATACAAAGACACACGCTCATATATAAAAATAGTCGCAGGTGTGGCGGTGTAGTAAGAAGTTTTCTTCCCAACCACATGGTTCTGGGTTCATTCCCACTGTGTTGCACCTTGGGCAAGTGCCTTCTACTATAGCCTCGGGCTGAACAAAATATTGTGAGTGAATTTGGTAAACGGAAACAGAAAGAAGTCAATCTTTTATTGCTGGTCTCGTTTTAAAATTTGAAATCACGTTTGTGTTTCTGTGCTTGTCCCAACCTTCACTTGACAACCGATGTCAATGTGTTTATGTCCCCGTAACTTAACGGTTCGGCAAAAGAGGCCGATAGAATAAGTACTAGGCTTACAAAAATTAGTCCTCGGGTCGATTTGTTCGATTAAAGGTGGTGCTCCAGCATAGTCGCAGTCAAATGACTGAAACAAGTAAAAGAATATAGATAGATAGATATACAACGGGCTTCTTTCAGTTTTCGTCTATCAAACCTACTCACAAAGCATTAGTCATCCCGAAGTTATAGTATAAGATACTTGGCGAAGGTACGACGTGGGACTGAACCCGGAGCCATATAGTTTGTAATCTAACTCCTTACCACATTGCCACGCCTGCATCTATGTCTTTTATCTTTTATATTGTACTTGTTTCAGTCAGCAATTTCGATGGAAGGGAAGAATATGATTACATCAACTCTAGTACTTGAGTAGTACTCAATTTTTGTCGACCCCGAAGGGATGAAAGGCGATGATGACCTCGGCGGGATTTGAACTCAGAACGTATAGAGCCGAAGAAAAAATGCCGCAAAGCATTTCTTGATCGAAACACTAACGGTTCTGCAAGCTCACCGGCTTATTTCAAGGATTCTCCAATAGCAAAAAAAAAAAAAAAAAAATTCGAAAACAGCGCCGTAGAGAAATGCAACAAACCAAAACACACCTTACTTATTTAAACAGTTTGAGCTGAAAAAGGCGAGCTGGCAGAAACGTTAGCACGCCGGGCGAAATGCGTAACCGTATTTCGTCTGCCGTTACGTTCTGAGTTCAAATTCCGCCGAGGTCGACTTTGCCTTTCATCCTTTCGGGGTCGATAAATTAAGTACGCACTGGGGTCGATGTAATCGACTTAATCCGTTTGTCAGTCCTTGTTTGACCTCTTTGTGTTTAGCCCATTGTGGGTAATAAAGAAATAGGTATTTCGTCTGCTGTTACGTTCTGAGTTCAAATTCCGCCGAGGTCGACTTTGCCTTTCATCCTTCCGGGGTCGATAAATTAAGTACCAGTTACGCACTGGGGTCGATGTAATCGACTTAATCCATTTGTCTGTCCTTGTTTGTCCTCTCTGTGTTTAGCCCCTTGTGGGTAGTAAAGAAATAGGTATTTCGTCTGCCGCTACGTTGTGAGTTCAAATTCCGCCGAGGTCGACTTTGCCTTTCATCCTTTGTGAGTCGAAAAATTAAGTACAAGTTGCGTACTGGGATCGATCTAATCGATTGGTCCCCCTCTCCCAAAATTTCGGGCCTTGTGCCTAGGGTTAGGGTTGTAGTAAGCTGAACTAGGAAAGAAGCATCAACGAGGTTCTTCGATCTGCTAGAAATAGTAGATGAATTATAATTAAATTATCCATTTACTGTAGTAAGGAGAATGCTGTCCGATGAAATAAAAAGAGAAAAAGTGTACGTGTTTGCTTGTTGGTTAACTCGCTTGACTTGGGGTTAAATAACAACAAAATTAGTAGATCTTCACTAATATAAGTATACAGGTATGCATAAATACATATGTTTATATACATACGTACATACATACATATACATACATCTTGAGACCCACGACACAGACCATGGTATTGCACCTAGAATGTTACCTTCCGAGGCACAAGTCCAGGCAAGGTTGTTTATGGAAGACCAGCAGTCACCCATGCATACCAGCCTCCCCTCTCTGTGCCTCCAGTGTTATCCAAAGGTCGATACAGCTTGGCGCCTGTGACATCGCGACTCATTTCTACAGTTGAGTGAAACTGGAGCAACGTGAAATAAAGTGTCTTGCTCAAGAACACAACACGCAACCCGGTCCGGGATTCGAGCTCCCAACCTCACGATCGTAAGCTCGACGCTCTAACCATTGAGCCATGCACATACATACATACATACATACATACATACATCCATACATACATACATACATACATACATACATACATACATACATACATGCGTATATACATATATACATGTGTACGAACAGAGCTACTTAACTACCTACTTATTTACCAATATGCCTACCCACCTATATGCGTGCACACATATATACATTCATGTATACGCATTTACCTATAAGCATGCACATAGGTACTTAGACCGACCCAGACACGCACTTATGAGCCGGAAACAACCAAATACTTTCACAAATGCACGCAAGCCCGCCTCCCTCCGTCAAGCACACACATACACTCTTATATACATACTCAGCAATATGCATACGTACAAGTATACATACATACAATCATACACAGGCACACACGTATAACACCCGCATGCGCTGTGTGCGGGAATTGCCGAAAGAACTATTTGCTTCTACGTCATAGAATTCCCATGAACATCTTTAAGTAGAAGTGCTTACCTAGAGATATTTTTATATAGCAATTAGCTATGACGTAAACGGTTAAGATTATATATATAAACACATATATACATATCTATATACATATACACATATATACATATCTATGTATATATGAATGCACACACACACACACACAAACACACATATATGTGTATGTATGCATGTATGTGCATGAGTGTGTCTGTGCGCATACATGCGCTCACTTATGTGTGTGTGTGTGTGTGTGTGTGTATGAGAGTGTTTACATTAGTACACCAAAAGACAAATTTACGCGAGAGGGAGAAGCTCTTATTTATCTTTGGGCTGGCTGTGCTTGTAAATATCTTACACACCACACACCACGCACACACACACACAACACACACACACACGTATGTATATATATATACGTATGTATATATATATATATAATATATATATATATATATATATATATATACGTATTTATATATATATATATATATATATATATATATGTATATATATATACGTATGCATGTATGTATGTATGTATGTATGTATGTAATTATGTGTGTACTGTAACCTCACCCGTCAGTCATTTGCGAGTGTTTATGACTTGGCAACACGTATCATACTGCTGTTGTTTTTAAATGTTTATGTAGAAGTGCGGAGGCAAACGGCTTAGCGGTTAAGATGCTGCACTTATGAATGTAAGATTGTGGACCAAGCAATGCGTTGTGTTGTGTTCTTGTGCAGAGCAATCCTACGACGGGTCGACGTCCCATCGAGACGGGGGTGGTTAATATATACGCTACAGAATCCGGGAAACCGATCTTACAAGCTTACGGCCCGAGAAGGAGGTTTGATCTAATTTTTTGGGTGTTGTAGCTTTGCAGACACCCTCACGGCCCATATGCCCTCCCACTTTCAACTTAACAGAACATCCAAGATGTGAGCAGTGAGATCGATGTAATCGATTTACTCCTCCCCAAAATCAATATTGAAGATCAAATTGGTCTTTAGTCTTTATCAGTAAATATGACTTCAAAATATATGCGTGACGATGCGACGTTACTTTTCGGTACATCAAACACACTGGCACACATATACACACACACACACAACACACACACACACACACAACACACACACACATATACACACACACACACACACACACACACGCACACACACACACACACACACACACACACACACACACACACACACACACACACACACAACAGGCATGTACATATATAAATACGTGGAGAGATGGTTCGGGTAAGTCTTCTCTCAAGAGCAGTCAAAATTCTAGGAAACAGTCCGTCAGGAGACTTTGCACTTTTTTCACACACCGAATCTATGTGCATTCTTATATTTTCCTCTCTCAGCTAGGCTTTCTGAAAATTAAACTTATTTCAGTCCTCGTGTGTCACACTGTGCTGTGCACAAAATACAGATTGTTTAATTAATGAAAAGCACAAATATGTAAATTAAGCTAACCATTACGGTTCTAACTTAATTGATGACTGCTTTGTAGGACGCGTACATTAATGTTCTTCATCGGGAGAAACATAATGGGTACATCTTCTGTGAAGAGGGGGGGTCTACAAACAGGCGATTATATATATACATATTGGAGAGATGACCAGTAAGTGGACATCCATTATGCTAGAAGAAGATCCGCTATGGTCTCACCATTAAGAAAGGAATGTTCTCAAGAAAATTTAGCAAACGCCAGTCCGTAAGCGAGCAAGACAAATGAAAAGATACAAAAGATAGATTAATCACAAACCCGGTTATCGCTTATGTAATCATTTACGTAATTGTCCGCAACTCATCAGTGTGATCGTCTTTGCAAATATAATTCTAGCATAATGGATGTCCACTTTTAGGTCATCCCTCTTATATTTATGTAATATAATTTTTTCTGAAACTTCAGATTTTTCAATATGCTAGGTTTTAAACTGATATTAATCAAATTAATATTCAATATTTAACCTTTATTATTTTAAATTTAAATTTATGTATGTATATATATATATATATATATATATATATATATATATATATATATATATATACATACGCTCACACAAATGTGAGTGTGCGTTTGTGTGCGTATATATTCATATGTGGGTTGTATAACGAAAATGAGATGCGAGACAATAATTCACGGAGGATAACGGCCAGTGGCAAAATTTTGTTTAACTAAGTCTACGGGGCAACGTGTACTGAATGCCGTGTATAATAAATTCTAATTTCATAAATAAAATCTCCTTCATCGGCAAAGAAGGTAAGCATTTCAGAGCTGCTAATAGTTATCGTTAGATTTTTGTTTTTTCTTCTCTGGCTGCAAGGTAAATGGGAAAAAATTAAGAATTTATCGTGAATGACATTCTTTGCACCCCACCGTCGACTTCGTTTTATATCTTTCTGTCAGTCTGGTCTGTCTGTCTATCTACGCACACACACACACACAAACACATACACACACACACAAACACATACACACGCACACACAAATAGACAAATACATACAGGGTGATTCAAGACCTTTTAGCACTTAAATGATTTTTTTTTCATTGACAGTTTTGTTATTATAATGCTATTTTTACTATTTTGAATAGCTTTTGATATTACGCTTTACTCTTTTACTCTTTTACTTGTTTCAGTCATTTGAGTACGGCCATTCTGGAGCACCGCTTTTAGTCGGGCAAATCGACCCCAGGTCTTATTCTTTGGAAGCCTAGTACTTATTCTATGGGTCTCTTTTGCCGAACCGCTAAGTGACGGAGACAGAAACACACCAGCATCGGTTGTCAAGCGATGTTGGGGGGACCAAACATAGACGCACAAACATATACAAACACATACATATATGTATATATACATATATACGACGGGCTTCTTTCAGTTTGCGTCTACCAAATCCACTCACAAGGCTTTGGTCGGTCCGAGAAAACACTTGCCCAAGGTGCCACGCAGTGAGAATGAACCCGGAACCATGTGGTTGGTAAGCAAGCTACTCACCACACAGCCACTACTGCGCCTATATATATATGTGTGTGTGTGTGTGTGTGTGTATGTGTGTGTGTGTGTGTGTGTGTGTGTGTGTGTGTGTGTGTGTGTGTGTATGTGTGTGTGTGTGAGCGTATACATATATACATACACACATACATTCATACGCACACACATATTCTGTTATTCTTTTATTCGTTTCAGTCATTTGATCGTGGCCATGCTGAAGCACCGCGAATTCTATGAGGTATGGACTCGTACAAAATTTGAATTGTTTCCAAAGGAATTTTTGTCCATTCTTCAGTTAAAACACTCTCCAGTTCTTGTCGAAATGATGGTGGACAATATCGACTCCTTACTTGTTTTTCTAAAATGCACCATAAATGTTCAATAATATTGAGATCTGGAGACTGTGGTGGCCAGATAAGATGTTCAACTTCACCAGAATGTCCCTTGTGTCATTCAGTAACAACTACAGCTGTATGAATTGGTGCATTATCATCCTGAAAGATTGCGTTTCTCTGCGGATACACTTCCGGATACAGTTCCGCAACCACAGGATGAATTAGATCAGATAAAATGCTTAAATAGTCTTGACTATTAATTCTGCCATGAAGGGAAACCAATGGGTCAGCGGATTTCCAAGATATAGACCCCACCCCAGATCATCACAGATCCTCCTCCATGTTTGACAGTTGGAAGAAGGGAGTCTGGGCCAAATGTTTCTTCTGGCTGCCTCCACATGTATACTTGGCCGGTGGTCGGAAATATAGTAAAGAATTACTTGTCCGAAAAAATAACATTCTTCCACTGCTCTAGGGACCAATTCAGTAGGTTTTTACTCCACTCTAAACGCTTTGCAACGTTTGTTTTTGAAAGTAGTGGTTTTCTGATTGCAGTCCTCCCGTGAAATCCGGCTTTGTGCAACTCCCGGTGATCAGTTCTTGTAGAAACTGGATTCTCGAGGTGGTCATTAAGCTCTGCAGTAATTTTGAGAGCTGTATTTTTGTGATCATTTCTAACGATTCAATTAAAAATTCGACGGTCCCTATCTGAAAGTTTTGGTTTTCTTCCGGAGTTTTGTTAAGATGAGGAGGTTTTTCCCGCTTTCTCCAAGGCTGTCATTACTTTCGGGACGATACTTCTTGATGCACCAAACATTTCGGCTGTTTTCATTACGCTAGTGCCTGCCATACGAGCACCAATCATTTGACCTTTTTAACAGTCCTATAAATCCGTCATTTTAATGAATTTTAATTACATTTTTCTGATGATATCTGAAAAGAAAGAGCAATTTTAGCAAAACATATTAAGCAACACTAATAATAAATCAAAGAACATAAAAATAAACAAGCTTTTAATGGTTTTATAGATATTCCAAAATTATGATGCTATGATGTTAGGTGTTTCCATTATTTTGTCCAACCCTGTGTGTGTGTGTGTATGCACATATATATATATATATATACGCACACACGCACATACACGCACACATATGTATATGCATGTGTACGTATGTATGTATACGTGTGTATGGTTGCATGTGCAAGCATGTCTTTGTGTGTGTCTGTTTTTGTAAATATCTGTGTAATTTCAAGAGAAGCACAACACTGCATAATTGTGTGTTAATATGTATATGCAAATAAACTTATGTGTGCATATGTGTATGTGTGCATGCGTATATGAGTGCGCAAGTGTGTGTGTGTGTGTGTGTGTGCTTCTGTGCGTTTGCCTGTGTGTCTCTGAGTGGATTTATTTCAAAGCTCACGTAGAAGATTTATTTACTTCAAAGGAATGAGAGACTTGGAATGACAGAATTGGTAGACGAATTGGATAAAGCAGACCTATGATCAAAGAAATCCAATCACGACCATCTCGTCTCTTGTTTTAAGTCAGTTGGTACAAGTCAATGGAAATTTGGTGGCTATTTCTAGTAGATTTACCACCACGTAGAGGCTCCAATCTTGGCTCGTTCAAATTTGTTATTTAGACAATAAAGAAATTTAACTAAACACTGCATAACACTTTGTTGCTCTAACGCAGTGGTTTCCAAAGTGGATGGTATTGCCCCTCTTGGGGGTGGGTGGGAAGTTCCAAATGGGCGTTGAAGAAAAGGGGAGCGATAATGGGGTAGCAATTCATGTACAAATCGGGTCGGCAATGGGATGGCGATTCATGTAAAAACGAAATAATGGGTTCATTAGGTTAAGTTTTATTTGTGAAATACAGTTGCTTTGAATTTGCTTCAGAAAGAGGTCTATGTTTGCGATGGCTAGTTGGGGTGGGCGTGCTAGGAACGTAGCCTGGGTGTCAAGGGGAAGCGGCAGCCCAAAGAAGTTTGGGAACCTCTCGAACGATTTGGGAAGTCCGCCGTGCTGACGTTATAATTGTTTCAAACATAGGTTCATGGAGTAGAATTTAAGGGGCTTTGAACACGTGATGTGCTCTGGTGACTAGATATGTCAAGGGATATAATCATTTCTAAATCAAGCATGGTGGATGGGTAATAGTTTGAATTTTAAATCAAAGTACTTGCATAGAATTTACGCCCTTTACACTTCATTCTTTACTTGTTTCAGCCATCAGACTGCGGCCATGCAGGGGCATCGCCTTGAAGAATTAATTAGTCGCATGAATCGCCCCTTGGGCTGTTTTCTTTTTTAAATTCTAGCATGGTACTTATTCTATGGTCTCCTTTGCTGAAGCGCTAAGTTACGAGGACGTAAGCACACCAACAACTGTTGTCAGGAGCTGGTGAAGGACAAACACAGACGTTAAAGCACATACACACACCACACACATACATACGTACATGCATACATACATACATACATAAATAAATACACACATATACATATATATATATATTATATATATACGCACACACGCACATACACGCACACATATGTATATGCATGTGTACGTATGTATGTATACGTGTGTATGGTTGCATGTGCAAGCATGTCTTTGTGTGTGTCTGTTTTTGTAAATATCTGTGTAATTTCAAGAGAAGCACAACACTGCATAATTGTGTGTTAATATGTATATGCAAATAAACTTATGTGTGCATATGTGTATGTGTGCATGCGTATATGAGTGCGCAAGTGTGTGTGTGTGTGTGTGCTTCTGTGCGTTTGCCTGTGTGTCTCTGAGTGGATTTATTTCAAAGCTCACGTAGAAGATTTATTTACTTCAAAGGAATGAGAGACTTGGAATGACAGAATTGGTAGACGAATTGGATAAAGCAGACCTATGATCAAAGAAATCCAATCACGACCATCTCGTCTCTTGTTTTAAGTCAGTTGGTACAAGTCAATGGAAATTTGGTGGCTATTTCTAGTAGATTTACCAACCACGTAGAGGCTCCAATCTTGGCTCGTTCAAATTTGTTATTTAGACAATAAAGAAATTTAACTAAACACTGCATAACACTTTGTTGCTCTAACGCAGTGGTTTCCAAAGTGGATGGTATTGCCCCTCTTGGGGGTGGGTGGGAAGTTCCAAATGGGCGTTGAAGAAAAGGGGAGCGATAATGGGGTAGCAATTCATGTACAAATCGGGTCGGCAATGGGATGGCGATTCATGTAAAAACGAAATAATGGGTTCATTAGGTTAAGTTTTATTTGTGAAATACAGTTGCTTTGAATTTGCTTCAGAAAGAGGTCTATGTTTGCGATGGCTAGTTGGGGTGGGCGTGCTAGGAACGTAGCCTGGGTGTCAAGGGGAAGCGGCAGCCCAAAGAAGTTTGGGAACCTCTCGAACGATTTGGGAAGTCCGCCGTGCTGACGTTATAATTGTTTCAAACATAGGTTCATGGAGTAGAATTTAAGGGGTTTTGAACACGTGATGTGCTCTGGTGACTAGATATGTCAAGGGATATAATCATTTCTAAATCAAGCATGGTGGATGGGTAATAGTTTGAAGTCAAAGTACTTGCATAGAATTTACGCCCTTTACACTTCATTCTTTACTTGTTTCAGCCATCAGACTGCGGCCATGCAGGGGCATCGCCTTGAAGAATTAATTAGTCGCATGAATCGCCCCTTGGGCTGTTTTCTTTTTTAAATTCTAGCATGGTACTTATTCTATGGTCTCCTTTGCTGAAGCGCTAAGTTACGAGGACGTAAGCACACCAACAACTGTTGTCAGGAGCTGGTGAAGGACAAACACAGACGTTAAAGCACATACACACGCCACACACATACATACGTACATGCATACATACATACATACATAAATAAATACACACATATACATATATATATATATATATACATACATACATACATACATACGTACATACGTATGTATGTATGTATGTATGTATGTATGTATGTATGTATGTATGTATGTATGTATGTATGTATGTATGTATGTATGTATGTATGTATATATATAAAATTCATGGAAAAACAAAGACGAAGAAAGGCGTAGGAACAACAAGCAAGTGTATTAGTTTGACGATCAGGAATATACGACAGGCTTCTTTCAGTTTCCGTCTACAAAACCACTCACAAGACTTTGGCTGGCCCGATGCTATAGCAAAAGATACTTGCCCAAGCTGCCACGCAATGGGACTGAAAACGGAACCATATGGTTGGAAAGCAAGCTTCTAACTACACAACCATGACTTTTTTTTTCCCTAGACGATTACATCCACGATAGTTCTTGACTGATATATCATTTCGTTGACTCCAGAATGACGAAAGGCAAAGTTGACCTTGGCGGGAAATCATAATGTACAGACCCAATACGAATATCGGTTTCAAATTTTGGCACAAGGCCAGAAATTTCGGGAAAGGCGGGTAAATCGACTACACAGACCCCAATCCTCAACTGGTACTTATTTTATCGATTCCGACAGGATGAAAGGCAAAGTCGAGCTCGACGACGTAAGGACAAAATGCTTAGCAGCATTTCGTCCGGCTTGCTAAGAATTCTGTTGGCTCACCACCTTAGAAACAAGTAACAATGGACTTCATCATTACTGTTTGTATTGAGTCATTCTATTCTTCTGTGAGTAACAGCAGCCTTCCTTTTTGGTTTTCGAAAGACAAGGCTTTATATTTTTGATATCCTAATTTACGCCATGATGTCATTAGAAACTTCCAGTTAGGCGTAGTGGATCTGTTACATCAATGCACAAGCAATGGATCCTTTTGACTCTTCGGTTTCCAAGGGACCCATCTGTTCTTCCAGCTAACATATCGATCGGTACTTCATTTAAATATAACCCAACCGGTGAGTAATTGCCTCCTTGCAGAAATCCCACAGTAATTAAGACCAAAATTTGTCGGTAAATACATCTATTTGCGCCAACCAAATTACTCTCTGTCTCCCTTATCAAATCACCATTGGAGTCGATTCAATTGACTAATAATTTATGGCAATGCGCCATTTTACTCGAATCATAATCATTATTACATTAGAGAGAGAGAGAGAGAGAGGAAGAGAGAGAGAGAGAGAGAGGGAGAGAGAGAGAGAGAGAGAGAGTAAGAGAAAGGGAGAAAGAGAGAAAGAGGAAGAAAAAGAAGGAGAGGGAGAGTGGTGGATTGGTTGGCTCATTAATGCGTCGGACAAAATGCTTCTTCTGGGCCTTTACACTCTGAGTTCGAATACCGCCGAGGTCGATATGCTTTCATCCTTTCGGGGTCGATAAAATAAGTACCAGCTGAACATTTGGATCAATGCAATCAAACAGCCCTTCTCCTCAAATTGCTGGCCTGCTGCCAAAATTAGAAAATAAGTTGCATTGTAAAGATGGTAGATTAACAGAATCATTAAAACAATGAACATGTCTTCCGGTTGTTTACGTTCTCTGTTCAAATCCCGCTGAGGTCGATTTTGCCTTTCAGCTTTTCGGGGTTGATAAAAAAAAGTTGAGCATTGGGGTCCATAAGCTTGCTGGCCTTGTGCCAAAACTTAAAACCATTATAGCATTAGCGAAAAGCGGCGAGACGGCAGAATCGTTAACGCGTCGAACAAAATGCTTAAGGACATTTCTTTTGACTCTTTACGTTCTGAATTCAAATACCACTGAAGTCAACATTGCCTTTCATCTTATCATGGCTGTTAAAGTAGAGTACCAGTCAAGTAACTGAGGACGATGTAAGCGATTTGCCCCTTCCCTCAAATTGCTGGCCCTCTGTCAAAAAAAGAAATTACATTAGATGTAGTCGTGGCTTTGTGGTTTCCGGTTTTGTCCCACTGCGTAGCTCCTTGAGCAAGTGCCTTCTACTATAGCCTTGAGTCAAGTAAAGTCTTGTGAAAGAATCTGGTAGGTGGAAACGGAAAGAGGCCCCTAACTTTTTTCTTCTAGTCATTTCATCATGTTGAACCGTTAATTCAAACACTTTTTTTTCTCTTACCTTTTTTTTTTCTTCGTTCTCCATTTTTCACCTCTTAATCCTTTTTATCGAAGAGCGTAGGTTCGAAACGTCAGATGCTTTTCCATTCTTCCCGAGCATTAAACTAATACACCTGCTTTTTGTTCCTACACCTGTTTCGTCCTTTGTTTTCTTTAAATTTGAACTAAATGTGTGTGTGTGTGCGTGCGCGCGTGTATGTGTGTCTGTGTGTCTTTACGTCGTGTTTGTCCCCACCAACGCTTGACAACCGAAATTGCTGGCCTTCTCCCAAAATTTGAAACCATTATTATTATTATTATTATTATTATTATTAAGGTGGTGAGCTGGTCGAATTGTTGACACGCCAGATAAAACGCTTAGCGGCATTTCGGCTCCCTTTACATTCTGGGTTCAGATTCCACCTGAGTCCGACTTTGCTTTTATCCTTTCAGGATCGATGAAATACCAGCTGAATACTGGGGTTGATATAATTGACTTACTCCTCCACAAAAGATTTCAGGCCTTGTGCTCCCAGTAAAACGGATTATTACTTGTTTCTTATAATAATAGTGTCCTTTGCATTTCTCAATGCAAGGACCCTATTAGGCATGCTAATGATCAGATGACGAATATTCTCTTGAGGAATTTCTTGCAAAGTTTCATGCAGTAATCTCAAAAGATCTGGCTTTGAAGATGTTTTTTTGTTCTTTTTATGAACTGTCCTGCCTATTATGCCCCAGAGGTATTCGATAGGGTTAATATCTGGTGACTGGCTTGACCATGGAAGCTTTTTAATGCTATTCTCATCC
>NC_042997.1:193701715-193714215 GCF_006345805.1 Octopus sinensis | reverse complement strand
GCGCGTTCGTTGCCTACGAGATAGTAAAGGACGTTTTATATCACGACGACTACGACGTCACACCTCTATCATTCTCTCTTCATTTTGTCAACCATTCTGTCTAGTGTTTACCGTTGTAACGATATCTGGTACCAAAAAATTATTACAGTTACTTTCATTGTTTACAATCTTCTGTACTAGTCTATTTGTGTGTCAATAAATAACCATGGGTAAATATATCGTAAAGAACCCGTTCGTACCTTGGTGTGAAATAATTTTTTTTCCACAGTTTTTTTTCGTGTGCATTCAACGTATTTGACCTCCAAACCCTCCGAAAGACAATTTTTCCGCAAAATTACACTACAAAGAGTACTGTATTAAGGCTATGGGTTTATAACCCGAGTGAAACCTGGTCCTTTTGCTTGTATATATATGTATTTATATATGTATGCATGTACTGAATCTTTCTGTCTGTATGTCTGTCCTCTCTCTCCCCCTCTCTCTCTTTCTCTCTCTATATATATATGTGTGCATGTGTGTATATATATATATATATATATATATATATATATACATACATATATATATATTACCATACATATATATTTATATATATGCATATATACATATACATATACATATATGTATATATATATACATACATACATATTTATATATATGCATATATACATATACATATACATATATGTATATATATATACATACATACATATTTATATATATGCATAATAACAATACATATACATATATGTATATATATATACACATACATACATACATATTACATATACCTAATATGTATATATATATACGTACATACATATTTATATATATGCATATATACATATACATATACATATATGTATAATATATATACATACACACATATTTATATATATGCATATATACATATACATATACATATATGTATATATATATACATACATACATACATACATACTATGTTTATATATATATATATATATATATATACAAACGCCACACACATACATACACACACACTCAGAGATGCATACACACTCTTTGGGATGTAGTTAACACAGACACAAATTCCCATTTGGAACCAGAGAAAAGTCTTGCATATTTTTATTCTGCCACTGACAGATTGCACTTGTAATGTACGTATTAGCCGGTCGATTGTATATGTATGTATGTATGTATGTAGATATGTATGTATGTATGCATGCATGTATATATGGTTCAAAATTGTACAAAAAGCAGAGATAGGTGAAGAAGCAACAAATAAGGTGTATTAGCTTGACGCTCAAGAAAAATGGGAAAGTCTTCAACTTTTCGTGCCTGTGTTCTTCTAAACAAAAGGTTGAGGCGAGAAAACAATGGAAAAAATAAAAAAATAGAAAATTTTAAAATGCGGTGTATGTGTGTGTGTGTATGTGTGTGTGTGTGCAAGAGAGAGACAGACAGACAGACAGATAGTGAGTGTGTGTGTGTGTGTGCGTTTGTATGTGTGTGTGTGTGCAAGAGAGAGAGAGACAGACAGACAGACAGACAGATAGTGAGTGTGTGTGTGTGCGTGTGTGTGTGTGTGTGTGCGAGAGAGAGAGAGACAGACAGACAAATAGTGAGTGTGTGTGTGTGTGCCTGTGTGTGTTTGTATGTGTGTGTGTGTGTGTGTGTGTGTGTGTGTGTGTGTGTGTGTGTGTGTGTGTGTGTGTGTGTGTGTGTGTGTGTGTGCGAGAGAGAGAGAGAGAGAGAGAGATCGTAGCTGACGTTTCACTCTGAGTTTTGAACTCCTATGCGTTAATATGAATTTTAACATAGAAACTGAATCAAGAATTTGTTGTATTGAAGTAAAGGAAAGAAAACTAAAAAAATTAGAAAAATTTTACATTTCCATTTTATTCGAATATCATTTCTGATAGTTTAGTATTCTTAAAAACGAAACGACCAAACATTCAAATGGTAATCATAAACAGAATAATTTGTATTTGTATTATATAATAAATACCATTCACGTAGTGACATGTCGTAGGAAACAATACTTTTATGAATACTTTTACATCGTCGTTGTTATCGTCATCATCCTTATCAAATCGTCATCGCCGTCATCACCATCGCCGTCGTCATCGTCGCTGTCGTAGTCGTCATCACCATAAACACCATAACCATCGGGGTCGTAGTCGTCACCACCTCCACCACCCTCCACCACCTTCTCCACTTCCTTCTCCTCGTCGTCATCATAAGCATCGTCATCGTCACAACCACCGCCAGCACTTCTACAAGCAGCAGCAGCAGCACAACCACCACCACCACCACCACCACCACTGCTACTGTCATCGTTGTAGCTGTCATCCTTACCACCACCACCACCACCACCACCACCACCACCACCATCACCACCACCACCATCACCACTAACACCACCACCACCATCACCATCACCACCACCATCACCACCACCATCACCACTACCACCACCACCACCACCATCACCATCACCACCACCACCACCACTACCACCACCACCACCGCTACCGTCATGGTTGTAGCTGTCATCCTTATCACCACCACCACCACCATCACCACCACCACCAACACCACCACCACCACCATCACCACCACCATCACCACCACCATCACCATCACCATCATCATCATCACCATCGTCATCACGATATCATATTTTCGGTATCATAAATACATTAAAATTCCCATGTTGCCGGGAAAAGGATAGGCATATCTATATATATACACATATATATAGATACGCATGCATATCTAGTCTGCGCTGGCGCGTGAATGTGTGTTTTTGCGTACGTGTTTGCATGCGCACGATAGACAATAGAAACGTTACCAAACATTTATTACATAATACAAAATTTATACATATGAAAAAAATCTATCAAAGATACACGAAAGTTATTGATTTCTAACATCGACGCAAAATCTCGTGGTTGGAAGGGCGGGGTAGAAGCCATTATAAGCAACTCGATACTTTGCTAATAATCATTATGTAGAACCTTAAAGGAAGAAATGGAGACGTAACAAAATACCAATCTAAAATATATCGTTCAAAATCGTTTCTTATACAACTTGACACGCTTGCTACTAAATTTTATAACTCCTCTTTCTTTTGTTTTTGAATATATATCAATATTTCGGTGAAGTAGAATATTATCTTCCGTTCGTAAAACATCAGCCCATGAAGTAGTAAAAAAATATTTGCTAAGTCTGTAGGTATAAGCAGTAACAAGTGTATAACAAACAATATATATTTCTTTATTGCCCACAAGGAGCTAAACATAGAGGAGACAAACAAGGACAAACAAAGGGATTAAGTCGATTACATCGATCCCAGTGCGTAACTGGTACTTAATTTATCGACCCCGAAAGGTAAAGTCGACCTCGGCGGAATTTGAACTCAGAACGTAACGGCAGACGAAATACGGTTATGCATTTCGCCCGGCGTGCTGACGATTCTGCCAGCTCGCCGCCTTAGTATAACAAACTATTTTCAACTATTTTCAAACAAGATGATGGTCGTGAACCCCCTCCATTTGATAGATCGGTACCTCCAATGCTTCGATTGATCATCACGCGGGACCAAGTCAAACGTGTTATTCAAGGTCTCGATGTCAACAAGGGTCACGGCCCTGACGGCATACACCCACGGGTTATCAAAGCGTTGGCTCCGGTCATCTGCGAGCCCTTAACACGACTATTCAATATGTCATTGGCGACGGGTGTTATACCTGCAGACCGGAGAACAGCGATAATCTGCCCAATTTTCAAGAAAGGGAGCCGCGAAGACCCGCTTAACTACCGACCGGTTTCCCTTACATCAATAATCAGCAAGATGTTCGAAACCATCCTTAAGAAAAGTATGATGCTCCACCTCCTAAACACAGCCTCGATCACTGATTCCCAACACGGCTTCGTGCCGAAGAGATCATGCTTGACCAACTTACTAGTAATGGAAGAATTGGTGACGCGCATCCTCGATGATAGTGATGCTGTTGACATCGTTTTATTGGACTTTGCCAAAGCTTTTGACTCGGTAAACCACCGCCTACTACTTGTCAAGCTTCAAGCATATAGTTTCCATCCGGATATTGTACGATGGGTTGGTGCCTTCCTCTCAGATCGCTCCTTCCAAGTTCAAGTTAATGGTTCGCGGTCCGACGTCTCCAGTGCGAGCAGTGGCGTGCCTCAAGGTTCAGTGCTTGGGCCCTTGTTGTTCTTAGTCTTCATAAATGACTTGCCCGACGACCTCACGCAACACACCCTTCTATTTGCCGACGATATCAAACTGGTCGCTCCTCGCGGTAGTATAGAGGATCTTCGTCGATGCCTCCACCAAATTTGGAAGTGGTCTAACGATTGGGACCTGTGTCTGAACGTGTCAAAGTGCTGTCATCTGCCTGTCGGCTCTACTCCTGCAACTCAACTTGATTTCGAGCCGGGTCGTCTGCTGCTGGAGAGGACCGATCAGGTAAAGGACCTGGGTATCTTGGTGGATTCCTCCTTTTCGCCTTCGGCCCAGTGCGTCCATGCTGCCAACAAAGCGCGCGGAATTCTGTTTTTGATTCGACGTTCATTCGGAATGCTCACAGCAGCCATATTCCTGCCACTCTATGTCACGCTGGTGAGACCCATATTGGAGTATGGGATTCAAGCCTCTTCTCCTTATCTCCTCAAAGACATACAGCACCTCGAAAGAGTCCAGAGGCTGGCTACCCGCATGGTTCATGGTCTCAAAAATTTGTCCTACGAAGAAAGGCTGAGGACGCTCGACCTTTATTCTCTTGAAAAACGCCGCCGCCGTGGTGATCTCATTCTCGCCCACAACATCATAAGCGGGAAGTGTAACCTCTCGAAAGAGCTGTTCTTCACTCCTGCTCCGGAGCGTCGGCTGCGGGGTCATTCCGAAAAGCTCTACCTGCGACGATTTCATCTCAATCGAAGGAGAGGAGCTTTCTCCGTCCGGGTTGCGGATCCGTGGAACAAGCTGCCAGACGAGATGGTGAAGATGCCGACGACCGCTTTGTTCAAAGCCTCCCTGGACCTCAAGTGGCCTGAACTCTTTACATGAACACCACCCTGTACTTAACTCCATGTCCCCCTACATGGCCTTACTATTTGCTTTTGAGCCAAATTAACTAACTAACTAACTAACTAACAAACAATATAGTTTTCATAGATGCTCTACCTTAAGGTTATACCTTCAGTACTATCTACATGGATTTTATTCCATTTCGATTTTATTCCAACGGTTTAGAAAAAGTACAATTATAAAAGAAATTTTGTGGTTCTTGGTCTCGTATCAATTTTCTTATAAATTAATTGGAAATTTTATGAGTATTGTAAATCATTGTAAGATTATTGTAAATTATTGTAAAGTTATAGGCGCAGGAGTGGCTGTGTGGTAAGTAGCTTGCTAACCAACCACATGGTTCCAGGTTCAGTCCCTCTGCGTGGCATCTTGGGCAAGTGTCTTCTGCTATAGCCCCGGGCCGACCAATGCCTTGTGAGTGGATTTGGTAGACGGAAACTGAAAGAAGCCTGTCGTATATATGTATATATATATATATATATATGTATGTGTGTGTGTGTTTGTGTGTCTGTGTTTGTCCCCCTAGCAGTGCTTAACAACCGATGCTGGTGTGTTTACGTCCCCGTAACTTAGCGGTTCAGCAAAAGAGTCCGATAGAATAAGTACTGGGCTTACAACGAATAAGTCCCGGGGTCGATTTGCTCGACTAAAGGCGGTGCTCCAGCATGGCCGCAGTCAAATGACTGAAAAGGGTAAAAGGGTTATAAATTATTGTAAAATAATTAACTACTTGAACTTTCAATGTAATATAATTGTAGGCTTAATACGTTCCGAACGGGGATAAAATAACCACACATTTGCAAGTAGAATTAGAACCATTAACCAGTCACTTACCAAACGACTGTAATACGTAGACTGCCTCTGCCTAAAAAAAAATAAGGCGGCAGAAGCTTACCATCGATCTAAAATGCCTTTGAATGTCGTATCATATCCCTTCGGCAACATCTTTTAATCACCAAGGGACGAAGTGCATCCCTTGACCATATTTGCATGCATTTGGCTGATAACATCAGAAGACTTGAAAGACAATTCCTTCAGCAGCATTCCTTGTCTGATAACCTTGAATACGTGCCCAAAGAAGTCACACGGCACTCGCACAACATATCATCAGACGAAAGGATGGACGTATATACGCAGAAGACCATGCATGGATATGCTAGTAGAAAGCTCCGAGATGATAGTAACATTGATCATCAAAGCAGTCTATCATGGCCCAACAAACGGATTATTACCTCCCACTTTGAAGGGTATGCGTTTGCAATCCAAGAACAGGAAATATCAACCAAATATCTGATGCACAAGAAGGACAGAGATGCAAGAAAAGCAGTGAAACGTGACAACCGATGCAGACTTTGTGGAGTTAACACGGAAAATATCACCCACATCATAAAGTGTTCGAAAATGTCATTACAGTATTATCTACCGATGAGACATGATGTTGTCGCTAGGAAACTGTATAACGAGATCCGTCGAAAGGATAATCCCGAGGACAAAGAAATAAGAACCCACAGTATGGTGGAAGCCATATCCACTCATAATAATAAGGAGTAGTGGTGGGATGTCCCAGTGAAAACCTCAATAAAATGTAAACACGATAGACCTGGTATAATGATTTGGGATAGAGAAGAGAAACTGAGTACAGTTGTGGAAATCAACTGCCCAACGAATGCTAACATGAAGCTGAAGATCAGTGAAAAGGAGAATACCTACGCTGAACTATTGAGAAATCTGCAGTAACTCTATCCAGGTTACAAGTTCAGGTTTATAGCTGCAATTATTGGGGCCGTGGGATATGTAACACACTGCCTAAATACCAATCTTGAGAAATCAGGCTTCTCAAAACCAGACAAGAGAAAGCTGATTGGAAGACTACAGATCCAATCAATCACTGGAACTGTAAAAATCAGTAAAACTTTCCAGAAGTTTATCATTTAAGTATATATAAGCATGTCTAGATATGCAAATATATGCATAAGAAGGCATACATAGCACAAAACATGCAAATATGCGCGTATGCATACATGCATAGATAGATAGATACATACATACATACATAAATACATACATACACACATACATTCATACACACATACATACATACATACATACATACATACATACATACATACATACATGCATACATACACACTTACATACATACATAAATACAAACATACCCCTGTGTTGATGTTGAAATTCCAATGAAGGAGCCTCGGATCTGGGTTAGAAACCGGTTCTTTCTCTATTGGCAAGAGATCTAGAAATAAAACTGAATAGTGACATACTTACGTGCATGCATACACATATACATACGTACATAGACAATATGTATGTACGCGTACACACACCACACACACACACACACACAATTAAAATACAATGATATTAAAACAGTCACAATTAGCAAAATTTTAATTGCATTTATAAAATCGTTTTTATATATTTATTTCATTTTTTAAATATTTTTGTATCACCCATTTAAAAAAAAATATTCTAAACTGGTTTTTGTTTGCTTTTAAATGTAACTTGTGATGTTTAATAATTAGTCCAATTATATATGCAAGATAAAACATTTCCCTTAATAATTCAAAACAGATCTGCCAGAAGATTGGAACAATTACCACTGCAGAATTGTGTTGCAATGAGCGCAGAATGGAGACGAAAACGGGATGATAAGGAAAGTATATGATGCCATGCTCATCGTAGAGAAAAGAACAGAATCACGAAATGGGGGAGAGATCATAATTAATGAGGAAAGAATTAATGGTACATGAAAGTTTAATAAATTGATAGTACATGGAAGTTTAATCAATAGATCTTGAGGGAATTTAGCTTAAATATCAACAAAGTAAAATGTTTAACATCTTACATAACACATTTTTAATGTAACTAGGTTGTATAAAGATCTCGTTCCCGTCATTAATTCGCAGGAAAAAAATTCTTACAAAGAACTATGTGGAATAAATAGAAAATAATTCTGCATCAAACGCATTTGTGAGGCTATACAAGGCAACAAGCACAGAAATAGACCTGCAGTCTGTACTGTACACGAGTTTCCGGTATGGAAACCTTTGTATTTGGCCGCATGCGAGGCCGACTGAGTAAGAAGTACGCTTTGAAATCATGGGGGTAATATATTGTACCAGTCAAATACTGTTCTTTTTGCCCCCAAACCATCAATGAACTTATTTAATTTTAGAAAATAATCAACGGGTATTCAGGTAATTCGGAGTGACAACCGTGCCCTACCTATTAACGGGCAGCCTTTTGGATACTGTACAAAGAATACGGCGAAAT
This sequence comes from Octopus sinensis, assembly GCF_006345805.1. NCBI lineage: Eukaryota > Metazoa > Mollusca > Cephalopoda > Octopoda > Octopodidae > Octopus > Octopus sinensis. The sequence goes on along the minus strand of NC_042997.1, from coordinate 193,705,823 downwards.
AATGGGACTACAGCGTGGCGGATTGTGAAGAGGCAGCGGAAGGGTTGAACAGTGATGCTGAGTGGAGAAATCCCAGAACAACAGTCAACATCACCAAATTATATCAAAAGGGTAACTGCAACGCATCTATAGGGACGGCGTTCATGGTTGTGTAATCAGCTCTCTCTTTACTCTTTAGTCTTTTACTTGTTTCAGTCATTTGACTGCGGCCATGCTGGAGCACCGCCTTTAGTCGAGCAAATCGACCCCAGGACTTATTCGTTGTAAGCCTAGTACTTATTCTATCGGTCTCTTTTGCCGAACCGCTAAGTTACGGCGACATGAACATACCAGCATCGGTTGTCGAACGATGTTGGGAGGGCAAACACAGACACACACACACACACACATATATATATATACATATACACGACAGGCTTCTTTCAGTTTCCGTCTACCAAATCCACTCACAAGGCTTTGGTCGGCCCGAGGCTATAGCAGAAGACACTTGCCCAAAGTGCCACGTAGTGGGACTGAACCCAGAACCATGTGGTTGGTAAGTAAGCTACTTTATTTCATATAATTTGCCATTTAGGCATTTACAAAGAGGGGACAAACAAGGACAGACAAATATAAAGGGTGAAGTAGCTTAACACAGTTACAATTTTCGAATGAAATTACGGATAAGATTATAAACAATGAATTTTACGAAGGCAATGTTTAAAAATATTAATGATCATGTCGAAGGACGGACACCCAGCCATCCGGGTAGAACCTTTACTTTCTGATCCGGTCACACTTACCTGGTGCCAAACATACCCATCTTGTATGCCACAGGCTTCCATCTTTTCGCAAACATATCTCGTGACAGACACCTCTTCTCCAGCCTGATTTTGCTACTGAGGTGGTAACTAAAAAGTTAATCAACCCCTGGCCGGAGACAAAGGTGCCTGTCACTATACCTTTCGTACGCGTCTTCCATACTGTTTCTTTCAGTATGGCTACTACACAGAAAAAACAAGCCTTTCTTTCCCTGTTAAGGAAAGGGGGCGGCACAGTCTCGATGATAGACTCAGCTGATAGCTGTACTCTTCCCATCACTGACAACAGTTGTTCAACAAAAGCTATCAGTCCCGATAACTCCGGACACTCCACGAATGCGTGCAAGACGGTCTCCCTATCCTGCTCACATCGCGGGCATGTCGGCGAGACGGCACTACCGTGCCTTGACAGCTTGTCGCGAACAGGTAAAGCCGCCACGGAAACACTGCCAGGCCAGGGATTTCTGGTAATTATCCAGATACCCCGGCCCGAACGTCCTCCGGAACAGGTTGACCAACTGATTTTCATCGTAGCCCAGGGTCTCCCCCAAGGCGTCTTCGGACTTAATCTCCACTAACCCGCTATAGAAATCCGTGGTGGAACTCCTGTTGCCGGCGTTGCCCACCCGAGATAGTAGCTGGAGCGCCTGACGGCACTCCAAATGACATTCACTCAGTTTAGGTCTCCGCTTGATCCATGCACCGATGTCCGTTAGGGATGTTAACTGGGGAAGGTAGAACCGGACGTGCGGTGACCACACCTGCTCTCCATCCAGGTAAAGCCAGAGGTGCCTCAACCATAACGCGAGTTTTCGCATCCTCAGCCAAGGCATCCCTAGCCCACCCTTTAGCGGTTTCTGGCAGCAGACAGAGCGCTTTACAAGTGGCTTTCCTCCTTTCCACAAAAATCGGAAAAAATTCTCTCCAACTTGTTCAGCCACAATCGGGGCAAGGCACCACGGTCAGACGGTAGGTGATTACTGATGCTATAAGCATCTGCACCACCTCCGCCTTCCCTAGCAGGGATAACGCCCGCCCAGACCAGGTCTGGGTTAGAGCGGTCACCTTGTTGGCCACCTCACTCCAATTTTTCTCAATCTGGAGGTCTGGCCCGAACCAGACTCCGAGCAGCTTAACAGGACCTTCCGTCCAACGCCCTACGACGTTATTGGACGGCATCGGCTTGCCCCTCCAGGTGCCGAGTTGCAAACCGACCGACTTGTCCTTGTTAACCTTTGCTCCTGCCACCGCCTCGTAGCTTTTGATGGCCTCTTCCACCACTGGAAGCTGGCCTTCGTCTGCCACGATGATGGAGGTGTCATCCGCATACGCCGTAGCTCCTCTTCCACACCATAGATCATGCGGCGCGCCCTCTAGTGCCTCCAACTTCCGCAGCAAAGACTCAAGAGCCAATACGTATAGGAGCGAGGACAGGGGACACCCTTGACGAACTGAACGCTCGATCCTGAACGGCTTCGAAAAGGAACCGTTCACTTTGACTACAGACTCGATGTCGCTATACAAAGCAGCGATCCAACCTCGAAAGGTCGGGCCTAGGCCAGCCTCTCCGAGGACCGCCGCCAGGTACCGATGGTCGACCCTATCAAATGCTTTGGACTGGTCTAAATGTACCAGTGCTCCCCCTGCGCCAGAAAGCTTCCCCACCCTCTCTAAGGAGTAGCGTATAAGGTGAAGATTGTCGTGGATCGTTCTGCCGGGGATAGCGCACGTTTGCGCTTCCCCGACAAGTTTGTCCACGACCCGCGCCAACCTTTTTGCTAGCACCTTGGCCAGAATCTTTAACTCTGTGTTTAACAGAGTTATGGGCCTGAAGTTCCCTATCTCGTCCCCCTTGTTCAGGTCCTTCCTGATCAACGTCACCGCCCCCCGTCTCGCAGACTTGGGAATTCTCCCATTCTGCTGCCAGTTGGCGTAGACGCTAGCCAGCAGGTGCCCGAACAAGTCTGGCATACTTCTATAAAATTCATAGGGCAGACCATCGAGACCCGGCGACTTCTCCCCGGGGCACTTGCCCAACACCTCGATTACTTCCTCGGCTGTGATTGGCCCTTCGCAGCACTCAGCCTCTCGTGTCGAGAGGCGCGGGCCACCAGACAGGAAGTCCCTAAGGCCTCACCATGATCCAGCGTCCCGCACCTCCCGAACAACTCGGCGAAGTGCTTGTGAAGTGCCTCACACATCTCGTCCCGCTTCTTGATCGTGCATCCGTTTTCATCAACAAGAGACCCAATTGTGGCATCGTTTCCACGCTGTGTTTCTATCGTACGGGCCCATCCGGCAACATTAATTCCCTCACGGCCCAATGCTCGTACTTTAGCCCGGACTCTACATCCCTCATGTTTGGTTTTGAGGTGACGGTCTAATGCCGTTCTCGCCGCTAAAATGTGAGATGCAGAGCCCAACCTCAACGCCTCCTCTAAGTTCTTAACTAGTTGCCCTTCTATTCTAGCCCTATCTAGTCTTAGTTGTTTACTAAATCTAATGGACTCGAATCGAATGGCTCTTTTGAGGGTGAACCACCACGGTTATTAACCACGGCTCCGGTTAACGCCCTCTGCACTAACACCTTAATCCGGCTACGGTATGCCTCGCGTGTCAAAATAGACTTGTTCAGCTTCCAGTAGCCGGTTCCTATCTTAAGTGTGCTATCTATGTCCAGTCTACACGTGACCATTCTATGGTCAGTATAGGGCACCTGGACGAGCTGTGGACAACTAAAACTAGACTTATCTCTAGTTCTTATCACTATCCTGTCTAGATAAGACTTGAACCTTCCGTCGCCACTCATCCAGGTCCACTCTGGACGTTCGGATGGTCAAGTCTGTAACGATCTGCTAGCTGAAACCGCTTAAGCAGATCCACGAGACGTGAGTTCACTTTCCTATAGATCGAGCCAACGCTATCGATGTGTACGTCAACGATAGCATTAAAGTCCCCTAATATCACTAAAGTCTTCGACGTCACGAGAAAGCCCTCTAAGGCGCCGATAAAAATCAGTTTGGAAACCTCTAGCACAAGGTGCATAGAGTCCGATCAACCTGAAGGCCTTACTTCTGTATGTCACCAAGGACGACCAGCCCACCTTCTGGGTCTACATAGACTGTACTTGTCTGTAGAGCCAAGTCTTTACGGATCAGTACCACTACGCCCCCTCGCCCTCCGGTCTGGCCAGGAGACATGATTTTCTCGTAGCCATTCAGGAGAGGCGAGAAGGTTTGTAGGCTGTCCAGCTTGGTCTCTGTAGCAACCATCACATGTATATCATGTGATCTGAGGTCGTCGAGGAA